>NW_015551415.1:2551-4711 GCF_001515605.1 Sinocyclocheilus anshuiensis | reverse complement strand
AATAGCGGTCTATTTGATGACTAGTCTATTCTTGGGCTATGATTAGACGTCTATTAGATTTTCACTGACAGCCCAAATTTAGCCTCGTTTTAGCCTAGACGTCTGGGCTATATTTAGACGTCTAATAGACGTCTTTTAAACGCAAAATTGCTTGCTGGGTTGCTGCAGCTAACCTTACTTCCACAGGCTACAAACAGCAATATAAACAACAGCTGTGCATGCTCTCTTCACGCAGTTCTTGTATAATAATAATAATAATAATTTAATATAAGTATACAAGCACACCGCTCCGCTGAGAACTCCACTTACCGGCAGCCGCGGACGTTATGAAGGCATCCTGGTAATGCGCTACATTAAAGGTTTTTTAAAATGTATATATATATATATATATTTTTTTTTTTTTATTATTAATGCTTGAACTACAAATACAAAACAAAAGTGCCAAGGGTATACACACAAAAAAACAAAACATAAAAAGTACATATTAACTGTACATGTATATATAAAACCAACAAATAAAATAATGTGAAAGGCCTATTAACTGTACATGTATATATAAAACCAACAAATAAAATAATGAAAAAAATGAAAGGCCTTGTTAAATCACAATAACTTAAATATACCAAATAAATACACAGTTTTTACAGCATTTTTGTTTGTACTCTCCTTAATGGTGCTTCTATAAATATCTAATTCCTTAAGTACCACATAAAAAAGAGGTTTCTGATTGCTGAATTTACTATGGTGAATATGAAATTTAACAAGTATAATCAAGAGATTGATAATGTAAGCCTCATTTTCAAACTTCTTGTCATAGCTCAAAAAGCCAAATATTACACATTCATATAGTAGAAGAAAGTTGCACAACACTTTGTCATTTATAAATCTAGAAACCTCCCACCCACCATAACCTCTTTATATATTGACAATGCCAGAAAATATGAGGTACCGTTTCTGGGTGTCATGAACAGAATGAACAATTTACTTCATTCTTAATTCTTTCATATCTTAAATGAAATTTCTTTAATTGTATTTGTAATGAGATATTTATTAGGTAATACCCAAACTTTCCTCCACTTAATTTTTCCAATAAACTTAGACCAATAGAAAATAGCACTTGGTTTACTAACAATTTCTTTTTGAAATAATAAACGTATAGCCTTATTTTTTTTGCTAGATGAAAAACAAATTCTGCCACAGAAAGTGCCAGCAGGGTGAAGTAAAGAAGCATGTTTAGAGTATGAAATACCTCTACATAAAGACACAATACTAGAAGAGATAGCTCCAATTACAGAGGCATATTCTTTTGGGGTTACAGGGAAATTAAAATATGAAAGAAATTCATCATAAGTCATTAAATACCCCTGAGAATTCAACAACTGTCCTACCAAAATAATCCATTTATCAAACCAGGTTTTCATAAATATATTCTTGTGTTTATACAGAATATTACAATTATTCCAGATATAATACTGGTGTGGAGAGAAATTGTGCTTGTAAATTAACTTCCAAGACAAAAGCACTTGCCTGTGAAAAGCTGACAATTTAACATGCAGTTTTTCAATTTTGTAATCACACATTAACAAAAATGAGATACCACCAAGTTGGTCAAAAACAGTAGTAGATACTGTATTCCACACAGAAGAAGGGTTTTTAAAAAAAATACTTCAGTTAATTTTGAAAGTGTTAATTAAGATAGAAAAATCTTAATAATCTAGACCACCATTTTTATATGAATTAACTACCACAGATTTTCTAATATAACGCACACGGTTTTTCCACATAAAATTTAACATTGTTTGATCAATTATCTTATTTATTTTACTATCTGAATGAATTGAGGAAGCAACATAGGTAAGCCTAGAGATACCTTCCGCTTTAGCCAGCAGAGCAAGGCCTTTAAGAGATAAATCCCTCTGTAACCAAATATTAAATCTGCTCTTTACTTTTTTTATCACAGGATTGAAATTTAGTGAGATTCTGTCCTGTCATCTTTGGAAATAGCCATACCTAAATAGATTGGAGCATCTGTAAGGTCAAAAATTATCAAAGACTTCTGCTTTCCTGTCCCAAACCTATCTTCAGTAACAAAAGGGCCATTTGGCATTCCTGAAGGCACAGAAGTGCTGATATCGATCAAGGCCTGTAGGCCAACATGTG
>NW_015551415.1:0-1641 GCF_001515605.1 Sinocyclocheilus anshuiensis | reverse complement strand
CACCCTTTGCAGTTCTTTGTTCAACATTCATCGTTTTGATTACGCACGGCTAGGGAGAGATGGTGCGGATGCAGTCGTTCGACCTGTTTGCGGCTCTGTGTACGGTAGAAAGATGATGACTGGGATGTTGAGAGCTTCGGGATACAGGTTGGGCAGGGGCGGCGCCAGAGAATTTTGAACGCAGGTGCTGAGGGTGTGCTAGATCATTGACAGAGGGAGCTGGGCAATTCAGGGCTCCAGACTCATTCTTCCCACTGGTCGCTCTTTTGCAATTAACTTTCTCAGTTGGCTGCACGAGCAAGTTTTTTTTTTTTTTGCGCTACAATATGCTGTTAATCAGTGCACGCTGATGAACTTTTATCGTAGTTTATGGTTATATGGAAACGAAAGTAGTTAACATTCAACCCGTTCTTTTTCATCAGTAGTATTATTTGTGATTTGAATTTTGTGAACGGGAGTTCCTCTTTTGCCATGTTATAAGCGGGGCTTCGGATGCTTTCACTTTCGATTTCACGATCTTGTCAGGTTTTACAATAAAATATAATTGTCTGTTTTGCTTACATCTATACACCTTTCACCTTTTAAGACTAAAAAAAAAAAGATGGATTAATTATTAAAATTTAAAATGCACAACAACAATAAAACAGTATTCAATGACAAACTAGCTTACAAAAACGTTAAAACGAATAAGGCATGGCCTACACGCTGTATTAGGCTATATAATGACTAATAAATTACAGAACGTTTAGCAAACACTGAGGAATCAAACAAACAAAAACAAAAAGAGAGCCTCCATAGCATAAGGTATGGAAGCCCGTTTCCGCCACTGAATTAAAAAAAAAAATAAGGTAATTGCGAGTTATAAAGTCAGAATTGCAAGATATAAAGTCAGAATTCTGACTTTTTTTCCACAGAATTGTGAGATATAAACTCGCAATTGCGATATATAAAGTCAGAATTGCGCGATATAAAGTCACAATTGCGAGATAAAAACTTTAAAATATATATTAAAATATATATTGGAGTTTATAAGTCCAATTTTGAGGGGGGAAAAAAGACTGATATGTTCTCAGAATTGCGAGTTTATATCACGCAATTCTGACTTTATTTCTCAGAAGTGCCAGTTTATATTTCTCAATTATGACTTTTTAACTCGAAATTTAACTCGAAAAAACCTTCTCTGGTTTAAGAACCGGTCTTTTACTTTACTTCAGCGTGAAAACCATCAGTATTCGCGTCATTTTTGCTGAGCGCACCTTCTGCAATTAATAGTAAATATAACCAAAACAGGTCATTATAATTTTTATATGAAAAATAAAATAAATATAAGGAAAACTTGATTTTGTAATATTCTTTAATTTTGTAGTCCGTATGAAAATGTGCATTTCTGTTAAAGGCACGTCCATGTGGAGATGGCGAGTCGGCATTCGGCAACCTCATCTTTGCACCCGACACTGACTCAGAAAGCACTAGTTTATTAATAAATAATTAAAATGTCTTCTTTTTCCCCGACACGTTCATAATCACTTTGCCGGTGCTTTGAGGCAATTGCTTTATGCGCAAGCTTGAGCGCGGAATCTCTAGCCTAATACGTCTGCCTATATTGAAGTATGGCGCTTATAAATTATATATTTAATAATT
>NW_015551414.1:0-820 GCF_001515605.1 Sinocyclocheilus anshuiensis | reverse complement strand
TCTCTCATTGTTAGACCATGGTTGATCACATGATCAATGATAGTAACTCTAATCTCATCAGAGACCACTCTTCTTGTTCCTGGTCTTTGTCCTCCTCCTCTTCCCTGTCCGACTCGTCCTCTTCCTCCTCTTCCTCCCCTTGCTCCCCTTCCAACTCCTCCTCTTGCTCCTCTTTGAACTCCTCCTCTTCTAACTCGAACTCTGCCTCGTCCTCTGGCTCTCCCGCCAACTCCCCTTACTCTGTCTGCATTGTTTGCATCCATTGTTCAAAACCTATAACTTGACCTTTTCCACCAGCCGAGACAATTGCATGGTACAGAAACATGTTCACAGGCTTATATTTTTGCATAATTAGGTTGTCTTGAGAAATCCAACCTACCGATCTACTATTTAAGCTTCTTCTTCTTCTTCTTCTTTTTCTGAGACTAAATTTGGACTTTATCTCCGCCTAGAGTTTTGAAGCTACAGCCACCAAACTCAGATCAGACCTTCAGACTGGTCTGACTCGGGTTGATATCTTTTCTAACTGATCAGACTTATGATTTTTGTTAAACTAGGGTGACCATACGTGCCATTTTTCCCGGACGCATCCTGGCCAGGATTTCTATATTGCCTAAAATATCTAGGGTTTGGCTTTGTTTGCGTGTGCAGACCGATCGGTGTATGACATCGGTTCCTTGTGTTTTAGAAACGCTCTCGAGGTACTTTGAATCAAAGCAATATAGAAATCCTGGCCAGGACGCGTCCGGGAAAAATGGCACATATGGTCACCCTAGTTTTATGAAATTGAAAACTGAGTCAAAGGCCAAAAATTAGCGTA
>NW_015551413.1:786-1354 GCF_001515605.1 Sinocyclocheilus anshuiensis | reverse complement strand
TAAACACCGGTATTCGGTATGAACTGGTATACCGCCCAGCACTACAGGTAAGTTTCATTTTAAATTTTAATATTTAGATCTTGAGTCTCCCATACGTTGATTTATTTGTGGCGACCCGCCACAATATCAAAACTGACCGCCACAAATAGATTTTCCAAAACGCTTTGACTGGGGTGTTTTTATATCGTTGTATTTCTAAAGGAAACCGACTGTCTTCAGAAAATTATGGATGTCATTTTCTCATTTCATCTAGCCTGTAATGCCTGATAAAGCAGCGTTTGTGAGCGCAGCGCTGCTTTGTGTACAGCCGTTACCGGGGAAACCTCTATTTCTCCCGCTCTACAAGTGCCTCCTGCTGGCAGAGAATGAATTTGCATATGCCGCCACAAATAGAGTGCAAGTCTGTGGGAAACACCACTTCTGTTATGAATATTATTCAATGTTTTAATCTGAATGTCGGATTGAAATGAACATCGCTGTTATTAGAGTAGGTAATCATTAGCATAAGCACGGCTAACGCTAATATAATGAGCATTAGAATTAAGTTTCTTTATTAACTATTTAATTC
>NW_015551413.1:0-137 GCF_001515605.1 Sinocyclocheilus anshuiensis | reverse complement strand
AAATATTTGTCCTCTGGTTCTCCGAAACGGACGTAAGAAGCATCATCACTGGCACCGCACGTGAAAAATAATTTCCTGCACCTGCATTTACTAAAATGCACCTGAACTCAAGTCGGAAAGCTCTAATAATACAAATC
>NW_015551412.1:507-809 GCF_001515605.1 Sinocyclocheilus anshuiensis | reverse complement strand
TCAAGTCAAGTCACAGTTGATCATCATGAGTCAAGTCAGGTCACAACTGATCTTCATGTGTCAAGTCAAGTTACAGTCGATCGTCATGAGTCAAGTCAAGTCACAACTGATCGTCATGAGTCCAGTCAAGTCTCAGCTGAGCTGCCAGAGCCTCGTTACGTCACAGCTGATCATCTAGAGTCTTACCACGTCTCAACTGTTCGTCCAGAGTCACGTCACGCCTCAGTTATTCATCCAGGATCACGTTGCATCACAGCTGATCATCCAGAGTCATGTCACGTCCTGTCTGTCACACCCAGATT
>NW_015551412.1:0-322 GCF_001515605.1 Sinocyclocheilus anshuiensis | reverse complement strand
CTCATTCCCCTGTCTGCAGCACTTCCCATATGGGGGGTTGCTTTATGGTGTATCTGGGCCGCGTACTCCACCGCTGATTTGCTAGAGGCAGCGGCACCGGCTACGACATCTCCAGAGGTGGCGGCTTACGCTGCAGAACCTCCCGAGGTAGCGGTGTCCACTGCTGTGCTCCCAGAGGCCATGGTGTCCACTGTAGTTTCTTCGGGGGTGGCGGCACAGGCTGCAGAACCTCCCGAGATGGCGACACTTGCCTCAGTTCCTTGAGTGGTGGTGGCGCCCAGCAACGCACTTTCTGTCTGTTCTGTTCCGACCAAGGAGGCCG
>NW_015551411.1:0-1136 GCF_001515605.1 Sinocyclocheilus anshuiensis | reverse complement strand
CTCGTAATCTAGAAGATCTAAGACTAATCTTATATTATTCGTAATTCGACATTTCTCCAATTGTGATTCTTGTGATTCATCAATAATAGAGTTAAGGACATCTTTAATTCTTCTTGCTAAAACTAAAGCTAAAATTTTGTAATCATTATTTAAGAGGGTGATTGGCCTCCAGTTTTCTAGACATTCTTTATCTTTGTTGGGTTTGGGTATCAGGGTGATGACTCCTTGTGTCATGGTTGGTGGAAGTGCTTCCAACTCAAGGCTTTCTTCGAACACTTTTAATAAGAAAGGAGATACATTTTTGTCAAACATCTTATACAGCTCAGCGGTTAGACCATCACTTCCTGGACTTTTATTATTTTTTAAACTCTTAATTGCCTGTAGAATTTCTGATTGAGAGATATCGCCGTCACAAGCTTCTTTATCTTCTAATGAAATAACTTTATTTTGATTGACAGAGTCAAAAAAAACGAGTTGGCTGAATTATCACAATATCTTGATGTATATAAGTTATTATAGAATTTGGAACAATAAGCAGCTATTTCTTTAGGATTATCAAGAACTCTATCATTTGTTCGGAGATGATCAATAGAAACATTCATAGCATTGGATCTTTCCAACCTAAAGAAATAGGCTGAGTTTTGTTCTCCTTCTTCCAGCCATTTTTTCCTGGATCTAACATAGGCTCCCTTAGCTTTGGATCTGTACAACTCATCTAATTTATTCTGTAGCTTTGAATATTTAGTGTTTTGAGTCTCTGTCAATGGTTCCCTACATGATAAAGCAGAAAGCTGTGAAAGAACTTTATCTTCAATTAATCTATTTTGTTTTGTTATATTACTTCCAAATTTTCTTAAGAATTTCCCTAATTCATATTTTAGAAGCTCCCAATTCCATCCATAAGCTTGTTCTGATTCAGCCCTTTCCCAGTAAATTTGGATTAATTCATCAATCTGCTGTTTGATCTTTTCATATTTAAGAAGAGAACTGTTTAGTTTCCAAAGCGACGCTTTAGAAGTATTAATTGTAGTATTTTGTGATAAATTAATTGAAATAGAAATGGCATTATGGTCAGTCTGTTGCTAATATTAATAGAGATATTATTATTTATTAATGTTTTAGAGATCAACCAATAA
>NW_015551409.1:0-1016 GCF_001515605.1 Sinocyclocheilus anshuiensis | reverse complement strand
CGGGAGAGAGCGGTCGGAGACGAGCGGTGAGTAAGTAGGTCAAGTACAAAATTGGTTTAGCGGAGTCTGCAGCGGGAGAGAGCGGTCGGAGACGAGCGGTGAGTAAGTAGGTCAAGTGCAAAATGACATTCACCTGCTTCTCGTTTCAGTGATTGGCCTGGAGAGACCGTAAAAGGCCTCAGGGGAAACAGAGAGGGAGAGATGAGACAGACTGAGGACTCGTGGGGGAAAGACTGTGGCCTGGGCCTAGAGAACCGCAGAAGTGCTATATAAGTTTTGTTTGTTTTGCAGCGCCTGAGCGCCTGCCTGCTTTCGCTGTTCCTACGGGAAGTATAATAAATTACCCGAGCCTCAGTCACGCTGACTCCGACTTCTTCCTTCCCTACTAAGAACCGCATTACACTGGTGCCGACACCCGGGAAGGAAGAAGCCATCTGCAGTCACCGCCAAGTTCGCCATTTGCGGAAGTGATCCAATCGCTCGCCGGACTCCACCAAGAGCAGCATCAGGCGTTGCTGGAGATGCGGGACGACCAGGAGCGTCGTTTCCGCGCGCTAATGCAGGTGCAACAGGAGGACCGGGAGCTGTTCCGGAGCTGGGTGGACCAGGAGGTTCGGGCAGGAGGGCCGACATCGAGGACCACCGTCGGCCCCTCTCTCTGCCCCTGAACAAAATGGGACCACAGAATGATCCAGAGGCTTTCCTCGACCTCTTTGAGAAGTCGGCCGAGGCATGTGGGTGGCCACGAGAGCACTGGCCAGTGCGTCTTATAACGCTGCTTTCAGGGGAGGCGCAGGTGGCGGCCCAACAACTGCCCACTCAAAACCTCCTGGTCTTCACCGATCTGAAGCGAGCTATCCTGCAGCGGGTCGGCCGGAGCCCAGAACAACATCGCCAGCGGTTTCGCTCGCTGGATCTGGGGGAAAGTGGCCGGCCCTTCGTGTTGGCTCAGCAGCTACAGGACGCATGCAGCAAATGGCTGCTGGCCGGGGGAAGCGACGTCGAGCAGATCCTCG
>NW_015551408.1:1713-2068 GCF_001515605.1 Sinocyclocheilus anshuiensis | reverse complement strand
CCATGTGCCTGCCCTGACCT
Organism: Sinocyclocheilus anshuiensis; assembly: GCF_001515605.1. Lineage (NCBI taxonomy): Eukaryota > Metazoa > Chordata > Actinopteri > Cypriniformes > Cyprinidae > Sinocyclocheilus > Sinocyclocheilus anshuiensis. Next base: position 2,048 of record NW_015551408.1, on the reverse strand, counting down.
AGTTTTCCCATGTGTTTGATTGTTCGTTAGTTCCAGGTGTGTCTCGTCATCCCCTTGTCAAGTCAGGTGTATTTATAGTAGGGGGTGGGGGGAAAAATCGATACAGCATAGTATCGCGATATTTTCCGCGGCAATACTGTATCCATACACGGACGCCAAGTATCGATCTTTTATTATACTATTTGGTAGAATAATAAAATCTATTTCTTTACAATCCACTAGATGGTGGTGTTGAGTTTTTTTCTGGTGAGGTCAGATGGGTTACCTTCAGCATGCAGTAATGGCGCTTTTCCACTGCATGGTACGGCACGGCGCATGCGGCTCGGTACGGGTCA
>NW_015551408.1:267-1608 GCF_001515605.1 Sinocyclocheilus anshuiensis | reverse complement strand
GTAGGGATGCACCGAAAATATAGGCTACATATAATAATAATAATATATATGGCGCGCCGCGTCGTGCCCCGCCCCGCAGTGTTCAGCGCGGCAGCGCGCATGTTTCACTCTCCTCGTCACTGCGCGGTTTGACGCTCCGCTCAGTATTCCGATCTATGAATGTGCGTTCCACTCATGCTCACCGGAAAAGCAAAGTCCGCTCAAATAACGCGCTGAGTATAAAGTATACAAGGTGAGTCCACACTGTTCCTATGCAGAGACTGTTAAAGGCACACAGCTGGCTCGGGATGGGCGTATCGATCCAAAGTATCGATATATCGATACTGACGCGAGTATCGAAAGTATCGATACTCAAACAAAAATATCGATTCTAAGGTGTGTTTTATTTACCAGTGATTTTGTTAATTTAACAACAACAACAAAAATCGTACAATATGAATTGAATTGGACGAATGACCTTTGTTAGCGAGTAATTGTGTAGGATAGAACTATTTTCCTGCTCAACTGGACACGTAAATGTTGCAAGACAGAACTAATCAATCACAGAGAGCGAACTCACTCACTTCTAAAAGTGCATTCAAACGGGGCTGCGTTTTCCAAAAGTATCATAAGAAAGCATTAAAGCTTTTGGGAACGGCAGCCCTGAACAATGCTTATCAGAGGACAGAAGGACAGAGTTATTTCACAATAAACAAACTGAAATTGTAGCCTACATAGTTTGTGCAATTACAGTTATTTAAATTGAACGTTGAAAGATAATATTGATCATGTTCTATTCTGTAATGTTAATAGAAATCATACACTGTCAGAATAAAAAGGTTGCATTTTATGCATGCAACAGCCTGTCACTGGCAGTCCCTTATGAAAATGAACCATGGTTTTACTAAAGTGACCATAGTTCAACTGTAGTATTTATAGATTTGAATCATGTGTAAACAAAAAACATATTTGAACCTTGTGTAAACAAAAATATAATCTAATAAGTTACAATTAAGGCGTATTGAATGTTAAAATGCGTTTTAAACATAAAGTTAAGTGCTTATCATTACCCATTTTACTATTAGTAATTTAATAATTTCATAAATTTCATAATTTAAAATTTTAGTTCAGAAGTATCGAATCGGTATCGATATCGACGATACTGCCTTGAAAAATATCGGTATCGTATCGAAAACAAAATAAGTGGTATCGCCCATCCCTATTAAAGACACAAAACACCCGATCCCCACGAGGTCCCAGGGAGCCTCTCGCGAGTCCAAATTAATGACAAAGAGCACAGCACAGCGTCATTACCATGTGTGTGTGTGTGTGTGTGTGTGTGTGTGTGTGTTAACGGCAGGG
>NW_015551408.1:0-240 GCF_001515605.1 Sinocyclocheilus anshuiensis | reverse complement strand
TCTTGAACGATTCGTTCATTTTGAACGAATCTTTAATGTGACTCGGGAAGAACGAGTCGTCTCGGGGAGTGATTTGTTCAGTCGCGCATGCGCAACATCATATAGGTTCTGTACTGGAATTAGTCAAGTAGTTCACCTGTTTCGAGTTTTCGGGTTTTTCGAGTCGATCGTTCATCACGTAACAGACCCATAAGATTTAACCAATGCAGTCTGAGCCGGAAAGAGACTTAATAATAATAA
>NW_015551407.1:12299-13918 GCF_001515605.1 Sinocyclocheilus anshuiensis | reverse complement strand
ATTTTAATTAATAAAACTGATCAAGAGACCAAAACAATCATTTCTAAGTACATTTGAGTACTATTTAAATGTCAGTCTCTCAGATTGCTAGCAGCAAGTGTCCGTCTGCGGAGGCGGCGAGAAGATACGTCACATCTATCGCTGTAAGGGAGACACGTATGTCTTCCGTGATTTGGTCAAAAATGTTTCGTGTTTCCTCGGGATATTTGAAATGAGGCAGCGCGCGCTAATGAGTGTGTCGACGGTTAGGAAGTACTGTGTAAGTATACAACATGTTATTTCCTTCTATTTTAGAGCACTTGGTGATCATCTAATCAAAACAACAAAATATTGCAGTCGCACACCGCAGTGTTCAAATCAAGCAGCGGTCCAAAACCAAAACGCTTCTTTTAACGTTAATCACCAAACAGGACGAAGGAACGTAGCGCTGTGTTTCTTATTTGCTTATTTCTGTCAGCTGCATGAACATATCAGTCAGCATTAAATATGCAACTTCGGTGCCTAACGAATGCATAAAGGTGACCAGATGGACATAAACAAATACAAAACAGATGGCAACTATCATGGCATTAAACATTTGGGTCAGACTTGCGCGTATTTTTTGTCACATTGTTTTAACTGCTTGAGGTACTGCTAATGCTAGCGTCTCAGCTGTGAAGGCAAACTTACTGCTGTTCTTTCTCAGGTAATGCAGAATTTAGTCAGCGTGTTAATTCCAATGATATATAAATATGTGCTATAAACATAGGGTTAAGTTGATTAAGTGTCCCGCTCCATGCAGCAGCATCACGTCTGAAAACTAATTGCAGCAGACGTCAGTGAAGGCAACATTTAAAGAAAAATCGTGTTATTTGAGCTAATTTTAATTAATAAAACTGATCAAGAGACCAAAACAATCATTTCTAAGTACATTTGAGTACTATTTAAATGTCAGTCTCTCAGATTGCTAGCAGCAAGTGTCCGTCTGCGGAGGCGGCGAGAAGATACGTCACATCTATCGCTGTAAGGGAGACATAAAGACATTGGTTTTCATTAAACTAGATGTTGCATTAGATTTGTAGTAGTGTGGGGCTACAAGAGCAGATTATGAATACACATGGTGTTTTTTTATGTATATAAAATAAGTTCTAAGAATCAGTTCTTTATGAACAGTTTTTTTTAATTAAAGCTGCAGTCAGTAAGTTTTGCCTCTTTGTCGCCATCTCTGTTTGAAAACCTGCAATTGCAGCTGTGTGTGGAATTATCTTCCTTGCGTGGGTTGTGCGGCGGCACGGCTCCAGCGCGGATGAATCTAATGTTCTGAAGAGTTTGTGTGGCAGTCAGTCACCGCACCGGTGTGGATATTTACTGTACTTCACAATCACAGATTCTAGCCTACGTCTTGGAATATATATGACCCAAATAAGCATTTTCACCGGATATTGTCATCTGAACAAGTAAGTAACAAATCTGCCACGTTTGTTCTGACCAACCGAGGAAAAAAGCATTACAATAAATTGTGCTACCAATGGTGATTTAATCTAAAGATCGGTTAGCTCATATCACATCAAACCGTGTGCAAATTATTATTATTGTTATACTTTATTCTCAAATTGTTAATGTTAACAACATCAGCATTG
>NW_015551407.1:3365-12215 GCF_001515605.1 Sinocyclocheilus anshuiensis | reverse complement strand
AGTCTTTGGTTCTTTTAATTGTGATGATTTTGGCTCACATTTAACAAAAACCCACCAATTCACTATCTCAACAACAAGATGAGAAGTGTGAACATTTTACTAGCCAGACATATTCATGATCATACAGTAGGGTAATCCTGTGTTCAATGGTAAACAAACAAACCAAAACCTATTATAAGGCTGTAAAAGCTTTTAACTGGTCACATGTGAATTAGGCCTAGCACACTGTTATACTGTTAAAGATCGCTTGATCTGGAAAGCATTGTCTGTGTACAAACATCTGACAGACGTCTGTAATATGTCAGTTTTACATACATCCTAAACCATAAACATCTTAAAGACATCTAATAAATGTCTATTTGACATCTGATAGGAAACGTCCAATAGACGCATTGCAGATGAGCAAACACTCTAAAAAATATGTCTTGCAGTTGTCAAAAAGACGTCTCCATGATGTACGTGTACTATATAGTTAAGACGGACAATTGTTCAGCGGGTTATAGATTAGAATTGGGTGTAACAATGCCGGTGATCTTTGGATGAACTATGTGAAGTTGAAAAAATGGGGTAATCAAGACCTCTTTCACTTTTACGCTAGAATGAACTTAAATGATTGTTCTGAAGATGACGAACAAAGCTTTTATTTACTCATATTTTTAACAAAGTTTACATTCTGCAAGTATTACAACAAAAGATTTTATGGTTGTTTTAACCGTAGTAAAATTGTACATTGACAATATTGGAGACTCTGAATTTTGGGCTCCCCCAGGAACACATACAGTTGAAGTCAAACATTTACATACACCTTGCAGAATCTGCTAAATATGAACCATTTTACTAAAATAAGGGGGGAGATAACTTTTTAACAGAATGAAGATGTGTACATTTTTCTTATTTTGCCTAAATATCTTCTTTTTTTCATTTAGTACTGGCCTTCAGAAGCTACAGAAGATACTTTCATGTGTCCCAGAAAACAAAATAAGTAACATTTACCCTGATCTTCAAATTCAGAAAGTTTTCACCCCCTGGCTCTTAATGCGTGGTTTTTCCTTCTGGAGCATTTTTATAAATTCATCTATTATTTTCTCTTGTGGACTATATGCAAACATCTTTTATGTGAAATATCGTATTCAGGTCAGTACTAAGTAAACAATAACATGCATTTTGTATGATCCCTCTTATTCTGGTCAAATTATTAACATTGTGCAGATTCTGCAAGGTGTATGTAAACGTTTGACTTCAACAGTATGTAATGAGGAGCAGGAAAATTACCTAAAGTAATTAGCACAACTTTTGCACTTCTTTTGTAATTTTACATAAATACACATGTTATGTTATTTTATTCTGGGGAAATGAATATTTTCATGAATAGTCCAGTAGATGGATGCAGTGATCCACTCATGCTGCTCACTATAGACCAGCTGTTCACATGCAGAGCCCCAAGACGAATTACATTGACATGTTCAAGTTATGCTAAAATAACTTATAACATAAAGAAGAAAGATACAATTATAAACTATATAAAACAGGATAAATACACTTAAAAAGATATGAATCATAATGCTCAACAATAGGCTAGTTGTTTTTTATTGAGGACCAACTTTCTGGAATCACAAAATTAATCACAGTAAATTGGTTTAAAACAAACTGCTTTAACATAATTACAGCAGAATTAGTAGTGGAAGTATCTTATCAATAATTACAGGTTTTCATTAGAAATAATCCATTGCTTAAATAGTAACTGATGACCGATGAAGATATTTAGAATTCATATTCAACTAATTTTATTTATTTATTGACATCCATGTCAAGACACAAACGTATATAGTGGTTGCAGTTTAAGATATAATAGATGTATTATTGCGTCAATGTAACGAGAAGGGGCTCGGTTTGAGTGACAGCTCCATTCGACCAATAGCGAAGAGACTCAGAATAGCAACGGTCCAATCAGGAGCAGGTGGGCGTGAGCGACGGATTAGCGAGAGATCGCGCTGGAACGCTGATAACGCTGATATCTTCATATTATACTGTCTAGAATAACGCACAAGTGTCGCAATGGTGTCGCCTTTACCGATAACGCTGATATCTTCATATTATACTGTCTAGAATAACGCACAAGTGTCGCAATGGTGTCGCACTCGCTGGCTTTACCGATGATCTGTTTCACCACGCTGTGGGGTCTGGTCGGGGTTGTGGCCCCGTTTTTTGTACCGAAAGGACCAAACAGAGGGTGAGGACTGATGCTGGAATAAAGGCCAAGCGATTCATGCATTCATCGATCTTTAAACGCATCCGTTCGTACAGCCTGCAGCCTGTGTCGTTTAAATGTTATTGCAATGTTATTCCGTGTTGCATTAGCGTTTATTTTACTGTTCAATGTTCAATTATTACAGGGTAATCATAACCAGTTTGGTGCTGACCGCTGTTTGCTGCTATTTATTGTGAGTATAATTAAACATTTTGGGAAATACTGCAGCATACATTGCAAATACTCCATTTTATTATTCATGTTTTGGGTAATTGGAATAAAAAATAAACCATGCATGCTCATACAGGATATCACCTTTACAAATTCGCTGTTTACAATGTTTACAGTGCATTTTTGCTGTAATTTGTTTGTTGATGCTATAAATCACGTAAATGTATGAAGTAGTACAGAGTTTATTTGGAATATTCACTACTGTATTCATATCCATTACAGCTGGTTAGTAGCGATACTGGCTCAAGCAAATCCTCTATTTGGACCTCAGCTTAAAAATGAGACCATATGGTATCTGCGCTACTTCTGGGAGTAGATGGAGGTAAACTGGTGTTCATATCAGATTATTTAATGAAAACTGGATTTATGAGGATTCCATAATGATTGAGATGTCTATATCTCATCGGGCTTTTTTCTTTTAAATGTCACTATTATAATCAGTAATACCCACAAAATAGTGAAGGATCGACTCCAAGAGAACAACATTTGTGATGAAACAAGCTGCAACATTACACACATTTTTTCAATTACAAAAAGAATGATTCAACTTTTGTTTAAACAAATATGTTACTTAACAGAATGCAACATAATGAATAGAAGATTTGGAAATAGTATACAGCAGTGAATCTCAACCTTTTGGCGTACCGGACCCCCGTCCAATTCAGAACCATCCTCAAGGACCCCCAGAACAAAATCGACTCATCTATGTATCATTTGTATCTTTGTGAGGACCAAATGCAGTCAAGTATAATTCAAGTTAGCTGACTTGTCCAGTATTTGGCCATATCACCAGCTATATTGGATTTTTCTTTCATGGGAACATGTCATGTCACAAAAATTCATACTTTATACGGACCCCCTGGCCTTACATCAAGGACCACTAGGGGTCCACGGACCCCTGGTTGAGAAACACTGGTATACAGGATAGTATTCTAAAAATATACAAAGAAATGTTATAGTGATATTCTTGTGATCTTTAAAGAATTGTAAGAACATCAAAGTGTGTGCTTTGGATGTCTGAGAGTTGAGTGTATGAGTAAATGGTTTTGTTTTGTTTTGCATCAATGCACAGGTTTGTTTATTTTAGTCTATTTAATATTAAGTTGTCCTCACTTGCATGTGACACTGTATCCACGTTTACCTGATGAAATTATTTTTATATTTATTATTGTTTTTATTTGTAAATGTGATTGATATTCTGTTGATGTTTTATGTCATCGTGTGAAGATTTTGAAGCTGTGTCGTACAAAATAAATCGAGTGAATCTACTGAATTTCTGTGCCAGCTATGATGGGCTGTATATAACCTCCTGCACTCTCACAGACACAATATAGGAGTTAGCGTGCATAATCTGTGAATATTTGATTTATGAGTTCATGTCAGGCCCCAGGTTTATATCAATGAGGAACCATACAACCAGAAGCAAAAGTGCATGGATAATGTCAGAAAGGTTTGCATTGGTAGGGCGGAAAAAGTGTACAGATTTTACGATTTCACGAATTAACTAAAAAACATTATCTTGGCTACAAAAGCTTCAGTTATCAATACTTTGTCAGAAAGAAGAAGCAAAAAGACCTTGACATCTGCTGATTCATCCGTATTTTGTGTGCAAGGTTGATTAATTGTGACCTGTTTGGAAGAACTGAAAAACATGTTTTAATTACGGTATATAAGTACACGCTAAACAGTTTTGTGTATTCATACCCTATAATAACTTCCCTTTTCTTTAACCAGAATTTTTTTTTAACTACAATTTTTTTATGCTATGATATACAACCACTACGGGGAATCATAATTTATGAATATCAATGCTTATGAATTAAAACATTTAGCCGACAAGTGCTGGCCCACTTTTTCAGCCTTGGTTCATGAAGTGTTCATTACAGTTATACTGTATATGACGGTGAATCATATCATCACACACTTTTATTTGAAGTAAAAAGTGTTTGAAATCAGACAAAAAGAAAAAGTCCCGTATCCATACTCCCATGAAGCATTGTGAACAGCGTATAAAAAACGGCCGTAAACATTAAACCAGGGGGTATTGCACAAAAGCAAGATAAGGGATTAAGCTGTCATTTGGACAACTTTAAAGATAATTTTCTCAATATTTAGATTGTTTTGCACCCTCAGATTCCAGATTTTCAAATAGTTGTATCTTGGCCAAATATTGTCCGATCCTAACAAACCATACATCAATGGAAAGCTTATTTATTCAACTTTCATATGATGTATACATCTCAATTTCGAAAAACTGACCCTTATAATTGGTTTTGTGGTCCATATATATATATATACACACACACACAAACTGACATAATTTTTAAATAACCAGATTTATAAGATATAGAAGTAGTTTAGGGATACCGACATCGATTTACGGTGTTCGCGGTGCTTTAAGAGTGGGCGGAGCACGGCAAAGCTCCGATTCTGTGATTGGTCGACATGTCTCTGTAGGATTATGGGTAGTGTAGTTCTTAATCAGAAATAGCGCTGTTAAACGTGCTATTAAATCATAGAACGTGGAATGACTGCTTTAGCTAAAGTATATATCATTTATAAACAACCTCCAAGCTCATGGTACATCTGTTAAATTTCGTCATTCAAAGTGAATTCCCTTAAGGAGAAAATTAAAGGGATTTTTACTCCCGCAAGCAGAATAGTGCGCTTTAAAGGAGAGCCTAACAAGTCGCGCAAGTGCTGTTGACATATCTCAAAACAATTATTTATAAAGTGACAGCACGTTTCAAGAAGGTTTCCAAGCGACGTCAGGACCGTAACTAATATTCAAAAGCTAAACTTGGGGGTCGTGGTGTTGCATGCGGACTTCAGTTCTGCTTATGCAAGAGAAAGAGAGCTGTTACACAAGCAGGTTTCTCTTCTTCAGATACAACAACAGAATAATAATAAACACTATTAATACTTCTACATTGAGTTGTGACAATACTTGTCAAGGTCTCTGACAGAGTAAGACTTCTATGCTTCTGCGAGACTGGTTGAACATCTCCAGGTATGCAAAACAAAGTTGTCTCAGCTACATGTTATATGCGTTATGTCACGGGAATCACTCATTTATTTAGACAGTTCATTTGAGATTTTTGCCTAAGAGAGGTTCGTAAACGTCTGTTTATAACAGCAAGCCTCCCCAAATGTTTTCCCAAACGTTGTCAGCATTTAGAGTTGATAAGTGTGTTGATTATTAACTGCATGGCAGCTTTAGAATATACCAGAGTTCACATTTTCCTTTAACCACATCTGTTTTATTTTCTACAGACAGATCACAACCAGCGGCATGTTTGCAATACGGAGAAGCTTCAGTCTTCTGTGCAGAGGATCAGCTGCTTCAACATGGAGAAATAAAAGTCAAAGTGCTGCGAAGAGGCTGGATATAAGGGGGATTTATCCTCCCATTGCCACTCCATTCACTCAGAGTGAAGATGTGGATTACCAAAGACTTGATGACAATCTTAAGAAGTACGGCAACTTACCTTTCAGAGGTGGGTTGTTTCATTTTTTGACAAACGCACCATACATTACCCAGATAGCACAAGTACGTCTGCAAGATGTCTGTTAAAGATCGCTTGATCTGGAAAGCATCTGCGGTGTTGTACAAACCTCTGACTTACGTCTGTAAGATGTAAGTTTTACATAAATCATAAACATCTTAAAGACATCTAATAGACATCTGATTGGAAACGTCCAATAGACGTATTGTAGAAGAGCAAACACTATAAAAAATACGTCTTGTAGACGTCAAATAGACATCTCTGTGATGTTCGTGTGCTATCAGGGAATGCAGCAGAAACCACAAAGACGTGTTATGATGAATGTAACACCTACAACATTTAATATGTGCTATATAGGCTATGTATTGTAATTTTGTGTGACCCAGCTTTATGCCGACAGTAGTTAACAGACGATAAACCTCGTGCCGTTAAGGTTAAAGTCCGCTTTTCACCTAGTGGACGTATTGAAAATGCCATCTCAATATTTTTCCTCATCCTAAAATCTATTTGTACGACTCACTGTTTATTGCACTGGCAGGTCTGGTAGTGCAGGGCTCTAATGGGGAATATCCATACCTGACACCGGAGGAGAGGGTTGAGGTGGTCAAGAGAGTCAAACAGGCGCTGCCAAAAGACAAGTTACTCATGGCTGGATCTGGCTGTGAATGTACGTCTCTCTTGGGTATTTATTTATATATGCCAGATGACATTTACACTCTAGATCACTTTTGTCTGTTCTTGTAGCCACCAGAGCCACGATCCAAATGAGCCAGCAAATGGCAGATGCCGGGGCTGACTGTTTGTTAGTGGTGACACCTTGCTTTTACCGCGGTCGAATGGATAGCCGAGCTCTTATAAACCACTACGCTAAGGTAGTCTTGAGTAATTGTATTTTGGTATTTAATCAAAGACTGTTCTCTCCATTGTGTTCAAATGGAACTGTGGACATTATGCATATCGTTGCACTCATTTGCATTTTACTTAGTTAAACTGTGGTTCACACTTTGTCTCATTCAAATGCATCATTGTTTTCCTCAATTCCAAGGTGGCAGATTCCAGTTCAGTGCCAGTTGTGTTGTACAGCGTGCCAGCAAACACGGGTCTCGACCTGCCTGTGGATGCAATAATCCAACTTTCCCAGCATCCAAATATTGTCGGCCTCAAAGACAGTGGTGGAGATGTAAGAGCTGCCATAATACATATTTAATGTAGTGATTTACATATATATATATATGAAGAGTTTATATGCAAAAACAGATTTTTTAATTTTCAAAAATCATGTTTTTATTGTGTTTTATTGTGTTAGTGTTTTTTTCTAGTTATTTTTTAGTTTAATCAAAATAACCAAACTGCAGTTTGATTAGGAATAATTGGAATGCACAATGAAAAAGCATGATTCCTGAGAATTGTTAAAAACGGAGTTATCTGTTTTTGCAAATTAAGTCTTCATATTTATATTAATGCTGTCAAATGATTAATCGCGTTCAAAATAAAAGTATTTGTTTACATAACATATGTGTGTGTACTGTGTATATTTATTATGTATGTATAAAGACACACACATACAGCATATATTTTGAAAATATTTACATGTATTTGAATGTATATACACTGAACAAAATTATAAACGCAACACTTTTGTTTGTGCCCCCATTTTTCATGAGCTGAACTCAAAGATCTAAGACTTTTTCTATGTACACAAAAGGCCTATTTCTCTCAAATATTGTTCACAAATCTGTGTTAGTGAGCACTTCTCCTTTGCCGAGATAATCCATCCACCTCACAGGTGTGGCATTCTGTGCTGAATGTAAATGAGCACCTGCTGTGTGTTCAGGGAAGGTTTATGAAGGTCACAGGATGAACATCTCACCTATTCCCGCTTGTCCGAACACCCACGACAGCCGTATGAACAGCATGACACCCCAGATATTCAGCATGCATCTCACCTGCAAACACACACACGGTCAAACTGCAGCAGAGCACATATTAAGCGTGCTAGAAAAGTGCTGATGTCAAATAACTCACCAGAACTCCTTTGATCCATCCAAATTTCACCATACCTCCGGCTTCCTTGTCTTCCAGTGGGATGATGGACTCCACATCGCCCAGCGTCGAGGTATCCGCTCCTTCTCTGTCCTCACATGTTCTGGGAATATCAAGGCCTCCATTCTGACTATAAATATGGAAGTTAAAATTAAACACTTTTGGGTCGATAACAAACCAATCTCCATCTAAAACTGCAAACTTTGTTTTAATAGGTCGTGGCCACATTGTACTAATTTGATTTACTATGAGAGAACAAATTAGTAAATCGTGTTCACAAATTAAATATAATGAGGAAATGAGTTAGTAAATAGCGAATATATATACATGCATCCAAAATAAAAGTTTTGGTTTACATAATATATGTGTGTATACTGTGTATATTTATTATGTATACATAAATACAAACACATGCATGTATATATTTAAGAAAAATATGCTGTTTACATATTAAATATGAAGAGTTTATTTGCAAAAACTGATTGAAAATTTTCAAAAATCATGTTTTTTATTATGTTATCATGTTTTTATTGTGTTTTACTGTGTTAGTTAGCTATTTATTTTTAGTTATTTTTTAGCTTAATCAAAATAACCCAACTGCAATTTGATTGATTAATTGGAATGCACAATGAAAAAGCATGATTCCTGAGAATTGTTAAAAACGGAGTTATCTGTTTTTGCAAATTAAGTCTTCATATTTATATTAATGCTGTCAAATGATTAATCGCGTTCAAAATAAAAGTATTTGTTTACATAACATATGTGTGTGTACTGTGTATATTTATTATGTATATATAAATACACACACATGCATGTATATAT
>NW_015551407.1:0-2517 GCF_001515605.1 Sinocyclocheilus anshuiensis | reverse complement strand
ACACCTGTGCAATAATCATGCTGTCTAATCAGCATCTTGATATGCCACACCTGTGAGGTGGATGGATTATCTCGGCAAAGGAGAAGTGCTCACTAACACAGATTTAGACATATTTGTGAACAATATTTGAGAGAAATAGGCCTTTTGTGTACATAGAAAAAAGTCTTTGAGTTCAGCTCATGACAAATGGGGGCAAAAAAAAAAGTGTTGCGTTTATAATTTTGTTCAGTGTATTTATATTCATATAAATTATATATAAATATAATTAATATATAAACAACATTTTTCTTAAATATTTACATGCATGGGTGTGTATTTATACAGGTGCATCAAAGACTTAAACTACTTCAGTCTGTGTGCACTGAATTTATTTAATACATGAGTTTCACAATTTGAGTTGAATTACTGAAATGAACTTTTCCATGACATTCTAATTTATTGACATGCACCTGTATATACATAATAAATAGACACATCACACAGATATTTTATGTAAACAAAACCTTTTATTTGGATGCGATTAATAGCGATTAATCGTTTGACAGCACTAATATATATATATATATATACATATATATATAAGAATAACATATAAGTAATATATAAATATGAAAGACTACAATTTTAGAAGATTACAATTGAAAATTTATTTCTTTTTTGTATCATTCGTTGTTTCATGAATGCATTGTCTTTCTGTCCTTTATTTTTTCTTTTATTCTGCTATTGACCTTTGACAGTTTGAATTCTGCTGATCTCCTTTGTTTTTCTCCATGAGCTACTTTTCATTTGAAATGCTTTAAGACATACAAGTGAGCGGAAACAAAATTCAAGGGAAAATAGATTTGACTCTCTCTTTCGGTCACTTGAAGTCTGATTATTTAATATGGACATTGTTTGTTAAAACGTAACCACTGTATTCAAAGTTAAAGGCTTTGTGCTATTATAAACTGCCTACTTACCAAATTAGGTGTCAAATCAGGCATAATAATTGTATTTCAGTTTTTTTTCCTGTTCACAGTCTCCGTTATATTTCTGTCTCTTTTTTTCACTCCCTTTTATCACCTTAAAACACGTTAATATTTGATAATTGACAGATCACCAGAATAGCTCTGATTGTGCAGAAAACCAGATCGCAGGGTTTCCAGATTCTTGCAGGATCTGCTGGTTTCCTCGTGGCTGCATATGCTGTCGGTGAGATTGAGTTTTTAATCATCTTTACACTGTCAAGTATATTTCAAAGTATTAATCCTCTTATATTCGTGCACCCTGCCATACAATATTTACTCATCTTTTGTTTATTTATTGTTTTAAATGACTAAATAATCAGTATTACAACACATACTACCACAATATATAGCTACAGTTGTACTTTAAAAATGTACTTCACTTCTCTTTTTTCTATCTTTGGTTTTGTAGTAGGCGACAGAGTTGTGGGAGTTTTGATGTAGAAAATGTCACAATGCAAAAATATTTAAATGGACTTAAAAATAGGCTTTATTTTGACTTGAGGTTAATTATGACCTACGTTGGAGACACTGTAGTTGATTTATTCTGTTTGTCTGTTTAAACCGTTTCAAATTCCTCATAAAATACAGAAAGTACATTAAGAGTAATCGTTCAAACGTGACAAGTTGAACATGTCAAACAATTTGTGACCATAATAAAAAACAAATCATGCTAATTGTTGCCGTTCACCTTGAAGGGCAAGTGATTAATGCACATTGACAGAAATAAGAGTAGAAAGACGGTCCCTAATACAAACATGTCAGTCCTAATACAACATCTACCTCATTTTTCTCATAACATGAAGCTTGATAACTTACCGGGAGACAAAACTACAGTTAATCAAATGCCAGCTTGTGGGAGAGCGTCTAGGAAGCCTGTCAATTAATCAACACAATCAAGACTGGGGGGGGGCGGGTCGCTAGGCCATTATCGTGAGCATAGGTGGTGTCAGGCTGTCTGCCAATCAAACTGTTGTTTATGTGGGAGGGGTCTGTAGTTTGTCAATCACATAGTGAATGAAAGTTAGCAGTACTGAATGTTTTTTTTTTTAATGGTTATTTTGGACTATTGGTTGCATGCATATCTTATTGGTGTGACATTAATGGAATTGGTCACCCATAAATAAAAATTAGCTGAAAATGTTTGTTTCTTCATCAGATTTGGAGAAATGTAGCATTGCATCACTTGCTCACCAGTGGATGCTCTGCACTGAATGGGTGCCGTCAGAATGAGAGTCCAAACAACTGATAAAAACATCACAATAATCCACAAGCAATCCACAGCACTCCAGTCAAACAGTTAATGTCTTGTGAACCAAACAGCTGTGTGTTTGTAAGAAACAAAACATCAAGATGTTTTAAAAACTACAAAATTCAAGTCCATAATCCCATAATATAGCTTTCTCCAGTGAAAAGGTCATCTTGTCTGAATCAGAAATATGCACAGTCAAGCACATTTTTCCAAACAAATACAGATGCATCTCAATAAATTAGAATGTCGTGGAAAAGTTCA
>NW_015551406.1:0-548 GCF_001515605.1 Sinocyclocheilus anshuiensis | reverse complement strand
ACTCTAAGTTTGTTGGGACATGGAGGAAGTAGAGACGGACATCCATTATCAAGCACATGGGTGCGGTAGGTACTAACTGATGCAGACCTGTGAACAGATCCCAAGCAGACATCCCCTACTACGACCCAGCCTAGGTCTAGCCTTTGCGCATAGGGTGCATTACTAGGTCCGTTATGTTGCTCTCGTACTTTATGAACTTGAAGAATGTCACGACCCAAAAGAAGAAGAATTTGGGCTTCTGGATCCAAAGGAGGAATGCAATGGGCGATGGGCTTTAGATGAGTATGCCAACGTGCTACGTCAGGGGTTGGTATCTCAGCCCTGTCATCCGGCATGTTGTTGCATTCGATAAGAGTTGGCAATTTCACCTTCATCGCTCCATCTAAAGACTCCATAATGAAACCTGCTGCTCTTCTCCCTGCCATCTCTGTCACACCCGCACATGTACGCAGGGTGTATGCTGAGCGTTCTCCCTTTACATGCAGCAAGCTGAAGAACTCACGTCTAGCGAGCGATCTATTGCTCTGGTCGTCCAGGACCACATAAAG
>NW_015551405.1:1604-2347 GCF_001515605.1 Sinocyclocheilus anshuiensis | reverse complement strand
GTAACCGGGCAGTTTCTAAAGTGTTGCTATGCGGTTGCTAGGGTAGCCAAGATGGTTGCTAGGGTGTTTTTATGCGGTTGCTAGGGTATCCGGGGCGGTTGCTAAGGTGTTGTTATGTGGTCGCTATTGTACCCGGATTGATTGCTAAGGTGTTGCTATGCGGTTTCTAAGGTACTGGGGTGGTTGCTAGGGTGTTTCTATGTGTTTGGTAGGGTACCCGAAGCAGTTGGTAAGGTGTTGCTATGTGGTTGCTAGGCTGTTGGTATGTGGTTGCTAGGGTACCCCGGGCGGTTGCTAAGGTTTTGCTATGCAGTTGCTAGGGTAATCGGGGTGGTTGCTACGGTGTTGTAATGCGGTTGCTAGGGTACCCGGGGCGTTGTCTAAGGTGTTGCTAAGTGGTTCCTAGGGTACTCGCGGTGGTTGCTATGTGGTTGCTAGGGTACCCGGGGCGGTTGCTAAGGTGTTGCTTTGCGGTTGCTAGGGTACCCAAGATGGTTGCTAGGGTGTTGCTATGCGTTTGCTAGGGTACCTGGGGAGGTTGCTAAGGTGTTGCTATGCGGTTGCTAAGGAACCCCTGGTAGTTGCTTTGTGGTTGATATGGTACCCGGGGTGGTTGCTAAGGTGTTGCTGTGCGGTTGCAAAGTTACTCAGGGTGGTTGTTAGGGTGTTGCTATGCAGTTGCTAGGGTACCCGGAGCAGTTGCTAGAGTGTTGCTATGCGGTTGCTAGGTTACCCGGGGGGGC
>NW_015551405.1:0-1586 GCF_001515605.1 Sinocyclocheilus anshuiensis | reverse complement strand
GGTGTTGCTATGTGGTTGCTAGGGTACCCGGGGTGGCTTCTAAAGTGTTGCCATGCAGTTGCTTGGGTTCCCAGGGCGGTTGCTATGGTGTTGCTATACAGTTGCTAGGTTACCAAGGGTGGTTGCTAGGGTAACGGGGTTAGTTCTTATGGTGTTGCTATATGGTTGCTGGGGTACCCGGGGCACTTGCTAAGGTGTTGCTATGCGGTTGCTAAGGTGGTTGCTAGGGTGTTGCTATGCGGTTGCTAGGGTACCCAGGGTGGTTGCTAAGGTACTCGGGGTTGTTGATATGCGGTTGCTAGGGTACCCGGGGCGGTTGCTAATGTGTTGCTATGCGGTTGCTAAGGTATTCGGGGGTTTTGCCAGGGTTTTGTTTTGCGGTTGCTAGGGTATCACGGGTGGCTGCTATGCGGTTGCTAAGGTACCTGGGGTGGTTGCTAGGTTATTGTTATGCGGTTGCTAAGGTCCTGGGGTGGTTGCTGGGGTGTTGTTATGCGGTTGTTAGGGTACCTTGGGAGATTGCTATGGTGTTGCTATGCGGTTGCTTAGGTATTCAGGGTGGTTGCTAGGGTTTTGCTATGCGGTTGCTAGGTTACCTGGGATGGTTGTTAAGGTGTTGCTATGCGGTTGCTACAGTATTCGGGTGTTTGCTAGGGTTTTGCTTTGCGGTTGCTAGGGTATCACGGGTGGTTGCTATGCGGTTGCTAAGGTACCCGGAAAGGTTGCTAATGTTGCTATGCGGTTGCTAGGTTACCCGGAGTAGTTGCTAAGTTGTTACTATGCGTTTGCTAGGGTTGCCGGGATGGTTGTTAGGATGATGCTATTCGGTTGCTAGGGTATTCAGGGTGGTTGCTAGGGTTTTGCTATGCGGTTGCTATGTTACCTGGGATGGTTGTTAAGGTGTTGCTATGCAGTTGCTAAGGTATTCAGGGTGGTTGCTAGGGTGTTGCTATGCGGTTTCTATGGTACCCGGGCTGGTTGCTATGGTACCCGGGAGGCTGTTAAGGTGCTGCTATGCGGTTGCTAGGGTTCTCAGGATGGTTGCCAGGGTGTTGCTATGCGGATGATAGGGTATAGGATGGTTGTTAGAGTGTTGCTATTTGGTTGTTATCGTACCCGAGGTGGTTGCTAAAGTGTTGCTATACGATTGCTATGGTACCCGGAGCGGTTGCTAAGGTGTTGATAAGGTGTTGCTATGCAGTTGCTATGTGGTTGCTAGGGTACCCGTGGCGGTTGCTAAGGTGTTGTTTTGCGGTTGCTAAGGTGTTGGGTTTGTTGCTAAGGTGTTGCTATGCGGTTGCTAGGGTACCCGGGGCGATTACCAAGGTCTTGCTTTGCGGTTGATAATGTACTGGTTAGATACTAACTCTAGCACTTTCTATTCTATTTTAATTCTACTTTATCTATATTTATCTTCTTTTTTGTTTTATTATTTATAAACTTGCGTTGCTAGGGTATCCGGGTTAGTTGCTAGGGTGTTGCTATATGGTTGCTAGGGTACCTGGAGCAGTTGTTAGGGTGTTGCTATGTGGTTGCTAGGATACCCGGGGCGGTTGCCAAGGTGTTGTTATGCGGTTGCTATGGTC
>NW_015551404.1:1032-1185 GCF_001515605.1 Sinocyclocheilus anshuiensis | reverse complement strand
GTTGAATACTGATATTTGAAATGATTTAAAACATGAAAAAATAAATAAATAAATATAAAGAAACAGCAGAAAAAGCTGAAATTTGAAATTAAAACCGCCAGCAGGTGGCAGCAAATCACTGTTAATAAGTGAGTCATTGCGATTGAACCGAAT
>NW_015551404.1:0-549 GCF_001515605.1 Sinocyclocheilus anshuiensis | reverse complement strand
GAATGGTTTTTGCAAAATACTCGATAATGTCAAATCGCACATCGTTAAAACAACAATTACGATATTACGATATATATCGCACACCCCTAGTTCATCGCTGAATTCAAGCGCTTCAACACTGGATCTCACAGTGCTGCTTAATTCTCGCGTGACCGTGATATCGATATATCGGCCGATATTCTTTGTGTATATTATAGTACAGTACCAGTCACCAGTTTAGACACTTTCCCATTGGTGTGTCCAAACTTTTGACTTGTACTATATATATAATACAGTATATACATAAACAATATATACTGTATACATAAACACTCACTCAAATGTGGTGATCAAACACTTATAATGATGTGACAAAGATATGTGATGGAGGCAGGGCATTTAACAATTTAACAATAAACTTTATTATCCAAAATGAGTCTGACATCAGTGCACTGAACAGTAAAGTTGAAGTTTATTCAACTTTAATTAAATTAAATTCCATTCAACTTTACTCCGTTGAAGTTGATTTCACTTCGGAACATTCATTCACGGATTTGCTCTACTGTCTTC
>NW_015551403.1:2792-3850 GCF_001515605.1 Sinocyclocheilus anshuiensis | reverse complement strand
ATCAAGTCCTACATGGTTTGTGTGTTGGAGCAGGACTGGAACTAACTCTGCAGGGCTGCGGCTCCAGGAACTGAGTTTGACACCCCTCATGTAGAACGAGTACACAAGGACTCAAGATCGCATAAAGCCTTCTACACACTGCATGATTTTCAGCTGTCCCAGATGAAAGATTGGCATCGTGAAACAATCGTGGTGACTTCTGTGATCATGGCTCCTAAACAGGGGTCCTGTGACGTACAGTGAGAGAGGTTCTAAGACGGCTGTTGTCACGGTCTTGCGACCAAAGATAGCCTACGATCTATGGAATGCCAAACCTGACAAAATTAGAAATAAATAAATTTATAAATAAATATACAAATAAATGTAAAAATAAATAAATAAACATATAAATAAATATACAAAGAAAATAAAAAAAAACGAAATCATTATTTATACTTTTATTTCCATATGTATATATTTTTTCCACATTTGATTTTTTTTCTTTTATTTCCACATTTATTTATTTATTCATTTATTAATTTCTACATGTATTTATTTTCACATTTATTTATTTCTACATTTCTTTGTCCGTAGGGTAATGATGAGGTTGTGTTTTACCTCGAATAGTAATCGAGCCAGAGTAGGTGAGTTGTAAGCCACAATGACACCTTGTGTTGTTCCCAAACCAAATACGTGTATTCAAATAACTCCCCCGAATTACGTTTTCCGTCATTTTAGAGAGTATCACAATGCATACTCATGCTTTCTCCCAAGCATAAACAATGCTGATTACGCAGATTACGTTCATGCACGTGCTTTCTCCCCTGAACGTAAACAACGCTGATTACGTCGATTACGCTCTTGGGTACTCTCCAAAATGGCAGAAGACGTAACTCGGGGAGAAGAATTGTTGAAAAAATTTGGATATTTTTGTTTTCTTTGCGCTTACAGTGTATTCTCATAGCTTCGCAAAACTGAAGTTGAGCCACTGATGTCACATGGACTGTTTTACCGATGTCCTTACTACGTTTCTGGACCTGGGAACATTACAGTTGCGTTGCTGTCTATGCAGGGTCTGA
>NW_015551403.1:1379-2668 GCF_001515605.1 Sinocyclocheilus anshuiensis | reverse complement strand
GGGTTTGGAATGACATGAGGGTGAGTAATTAATGACATAATTTTTTATTTTGGGGTGAACTAACCCTTTAAGTCATTTAATATCACTGTATGTAGACTATCCTACGGAACCCCTAAAGGGACATGTTGGTGGGAAAAATACGGGGTGGAAGGAAAAAAGCTTTTGCGCTCCCCTGAGAAACTTTGCTTTCTCTTACACAACCAGTTAAGTTCGGACAAACACTTCCTGTTTTTTTACAGCTTGCAGTGGTTCATAAAGCTTTGTACGTTCACAGTGGAGCAGTTCATAGAGTTTTATTTTGAACTTGGTCTCAAGTAAAGAAATACAGAAGTTCAGGCACAGTTTTGAGACATTCTGAAACGCTTAATGTGGTTAAATGTACTAAAACAGTGACAGTGGAGGACCAAATTCAGTATTAATAATTACTATTAATAACACTATTAATATTAATAACCTTACTAATAATTTTACTATTAATAAAATACTATTTACAGACAAGCAGAATAGGCTAGAATAAGAATGCAATTACGCGCTAATGAACGTTAATCTTTTTTCCCCCACAGAAAACCACTACGGACTAATGGAGAAAACACTAAAAAGGTTAATGGACGAAGACGGTGATATAAAAAGACCAAATCTGGTGTACAATTTATAAATAAAATATATTACGCATAGGAAAGCAGATGAGCCAGAATATGAACGGAGCGCGCAAAGTTTCACGTGTTTTCTTCCCCGTAGAAAAAAAAAACATTATAAAGAAAATGTTTAATGTGGCTTAATGGATTAGCACGTTGCTTGCCTGTACATAGTATATATTTTTAATAAATTGTATATAAAATATGGGCTTTTATTTCACTGTCTTTTAAGCCACGTTAAGCTACGGTTTTCTATGGGGGAGAAAACGCATTTCATACAATTCAGCTCATATTGTGGGCTCATCTGCCTGCATGTTCACAGTAGCCTATATATTTTTTTATAATTTCTATAGCATATTTGGTCTTTTTTATCACCGTCTTCATTAAGCCATGTTAAGCATTTTATTTAAAATGGCTTCTATGGGAGGAAAAATCTTAACATGTAAATTAGCACCTTCGGTTCATATTCTGGGCTCATCTGCTTTCCTGTATTAAAGGGGTGGTTGATTGCGATTTCACTTTTTTAATGTTAGTTAGTGTGTAATGTTGCTGTTGGAGCATAAACAATATCTGCAAAGTTGCAGCGCTGAAAGTTCAATGCAAACGGAGATATTCGTCTTTTAAAATTCTGGCAGTTTAATGCCTACAAAAACG
>NW_015551403.1:0-1083 GCF_001515605.1 Sinocyclocheilus anshuiensis | reverse complement strand
ATAGCTTATGACAACATGATTGATGACTTTGACCTTTTGACCCATAATTATATCCATATGTGACCTCTGACATCATAATAATTTCCATATGTGAAAACCGCCATGCGTGAAATCCGGCCGTCAACCTTTGAGCTCTGGGGATGACAAATTATGTTTTTGTAAGTGACGTGAAATCCGGCCGTCAACCTTTGAGCTCTGGGGATGACAAATTATGTTTGTGTAAGTGACCGAGGATGACAGGTGATAAATTAAGTATTGTTTTTGAAGATAATGTGGTCCGTTCCCAAATCCGGACTCATCTGTGTCTTACGTGCCCCGTGGTATCAGGTTGCTGTGTGTCATGCTCGCGCTCTCTCTCACTCGCCCCCCCCTCTCTCTCTCTCTCTCACTCTCTCTATGGGAGAAAAACAAGCATTGATGAACAACAAACAGAATAAATAAACAATTCTAACAGATCGTGAGATCGTATCACAATATGTGTGTGTGTGTTAGTGTATATAATCTGACGGCAGTATTAAAAGTTTCTCAGCATATGAATGAAATTGGGGATAAATCAACAAAAATATAAATTGCCTTACATTTTTCAGGGAGCGATGATGACCGTTCCGTGAATGAAATGTTTCCCAAAATTGTGCTTGGTTTAAAATGAAAGAAGATATCTTTCTTTGAGATCGTCTCTCTTCCCCTCTGCCTGTGTGCTCACGGCTCTCTGTTTGTTTGTGTGTGTGTGTGTGTGCGCGTGTGCGCGTGTGTGTGTGTGTGTGTGATTTCGCCACGCTGCGAGTTCTGAAAGGGGTGTGTGCGACGCTGAAAACAGAACTGTTTGAAAAAACAAAAAAGCTAGCCTCTATTTTTAGATGTTTTTTCAGATGAGCCCCAAGAGCCAGACCTTTTACTACGCAGCGAGCCATCTCCTTTTAAGTTGGTTATGTAAACGCGTCGCTAATCTAGAGTGACGATGAAAAATATTGACTTCTGTCACGGCTGTAATGAGGGGATTCCTAGACTATTTTAACATATGGTACAGAGTTCAAAAGACCACGAAAAACACATTAACGTGTTTTCACATATGGTACAGAGACA
>NW_015551402.1:0-1724 GCF_001515605.1 Sinocyclocheilus anshuiensis | reverse complement strand
TACAGGAACAGAACCAGGAACTGGTGACTGAGGTGTTCAGTGGTTTTGCTTTCCAGCAAAACAGATGGGGTACAGAGGGAGATGTGGTTCTGATGGCTGAAGAAAGTTTAGGTGGATGTAATGGGTTTTGGGCTGGGCAGTCTGTGTCGTGGTGTGCCTGAGGATGACTGTCAAACTAAAGAGCTTGTCTGCTCTGAGTAAAGAAGTGTTTCATGGGTTTTGATGTACAGCGAGGTCCGAAAGTGAAAAATGCTCAATCTTTTATTTTATCTTGTTTATTATTACATTTCGCAGTATCCTATTTTTTATTTATTTTTTTCAGGTTTAAATGGAAAGGAAAAAAATCCTCACTTTTAAAAAGTCACAGATTTCAAACCCTTAGGTCTGGTTTCATAGAGAGGGTTTAGGTTAAACCAGGATTAGGCAATAGGTCAATTAGGACATTTAAGTAGTTTTTATAAGCGTGCCTGTTTACGCCTAGCTTAAATTAAATATTAATAATAATTAGGTATTGCATATAATTTGATAGTAAAACATTATGGCCCAGTTTCATAGACAGGGTTTAGCCTAAACCAGGATTAGGCCATAGTTCAATTAGGACATGTAAGTAATTTTTATAAACATGCCTTAGAAAAAAGCATTAAAAACATTCTGAGTATAATGGTGTGCATTATAAGACATAACAAAAGCACTGACATGTTTTAAGATCAGTCAGTGCAAGTTTCTTTCAGTTGAAACAGCTCAGATTTACATTTCAGTCTGGGATTAGGCTTGAGCCTTGTCTATGAAACCTGGGGTTAATCGAGAGAACACTATCTTTCTTATATATTCATGTTTCAAATTCACACAATCAAAAATAGCTATATTTACATGCACTCAAATAATCTGTTTATAATTGGATTAATGGCTAAATCGGACTGAAAAGCCTACACTGTAAAAAATCAGAAGTTGAGCAAACTTAAAATTTGAAGGCAACCAGCTTCAGCAGATTTTTGAGTTTACTCAACTTAAAGGTCAATTAGTTGTACAAACTTTTGTGCATGTTTAATCAACATAATATATTAAGTTAAGCGAACTTTTAGTTAAACTTCCAATTTTGTGTTTAGTTGACTAGAAATATGTTTTTATCATTTAGAAATTTAAGTTTACAAAACTTGATAGTTGAAGTCGCTGTAAAAAATTTAAAGTTGAGAAAACTTAAAAGTTTAAGGCAACCAGCTTCAGCAGATTTTTGAGTTTTCTCAACTTTAGATTATTTACAGTGCAGCTTCAGGACAGTTTTCTCAACTTTAGATTTTTTACAGTGCAGCTTCAGGACTTAAGATTTTACTCAACCTGAGTTTTAAGTTCAGCACAGAACTGTCAATCCAATATGAGTGAATTAATTTATTAAATGCTACTCAGTACAACATTGGTCCTCAAAAAAACAATCTTTAAATGGACAGAACCACAAACTTTTTATTGCATCAATATGATTTCTTTGTAGAACAGCAAATTTAAATCACAAACCAAATCAACTCATTTCATTTACAACATCTCTAGCAAATAAAGCTGGAATAAATGCCTGTTCAAGAGCTTATTTGTCAGCTTTGAGTTGCAAAAGTAAAAACTTCTATATAATTGATTAAATGGGGAAAGCTTCAAGTAAAAACTAATACAAAATTCTATGGCGGCAATTTTATGCCATTAATAACCGAGCGCACCACTGATGCTGGCGCGTGCGG
>NW_015551401.1:0-4011 GCF_001515605.1 Sinocyclocheilus anshuiensis | reverse complement strand
GCCGGGTCACCGGCTCGGCTCCTCAGCGAAAACCTGAATATGCACGCCATCTGCTGCCTACTTATACTCATGCTGTGATCAGCGGCAGCTGTATGCAATAATCGCATGCCAATGTGCATTGGCTCGTTTAGTTTACACTCGAAGTAGATTGGTCTCTCTAAGCAAGATCCCAATTCGTCGGTCATCCGACGTGACGTCTCCTTTCCCTCCTTCAGGGAACGAGGGTTACCATACGTAACCGAGACGTTTTTGCTCAATTTGGTTAACAAAAATAGCTTAAAAAAAGATCACAGCAGAACAGTCACGCATCACAGAGCAACGCACAGGGGTGTTTACTTACTGAATGATTCTGGGTTTTTGAAGTGATCATTTGAATCAATGATTTAGTGGTACATACATAAAGACAGGCACTTGCTTCATTCTTGAATGAATCAGCCATCTGAAAGAATCGTTTGAATGAATGCCTCAATGACTCACTCATTAAGACAGTCCCTTGCTGCCACCTACTGGCGGTTTACTTTTATATTTAAAAGTATCTTATCTTTGCATTTTTTTCCCAACATTTCATATTTGTATATACAAAAACCACCAAGCTCATAAAATTATTCATAATGTTGTAATTTTGCAGTGTAAATGCATTCATGCTACATGTCAGCTTTATTAAACTGTGTAAATCTAAATACCACGTGCTGCTTCTCTTACTGAAACATCAGTACTTTTGGAAAGCCTTTTAATATAGCATAATAATAATAATAATAATAATATAGTGTTCATATCAATATTGATCAAAATCAGTACTCAAAATCACTGCCAGCAAAGTTTTCTGATGAAAGTCCTGTGCAAATAGGCACAAGTGATATTGTCTGTGTTTGGCAGTACCTACCTCTGTGAGCAGACTTTCAGTCTGATGAACTTGAAAAAGTGTAAAATGAGAAGAAAACTAACGGACTCTCACCTACATAATATTCTGACTTTGTCAGCAAGTCAGCTGAAGCCCAATTTGGAAAACATTTGAAAAATAAGGACCATTTCTCTCATTCTCACTTTGCAAATATATAGCTGTATTGCTTTTATCTTGCACAGCTGTATTAGGCATTGAACTCTATTGTACTATAAATGGGTTTGTTTTCATTGCACTACAATGTATTCATTGTAAAATTAGTTTCATTTTTTATATATTTTATGAACTCATAAATTATGGAAATCATGCAAGTTTTCATTTTAATATAATACAGTTTGGTATAATGCAATGTTAATTTTCGGCCCACAGACCTCAATCAAGTTTGATTTTTGGCCCTTCATAGGAAAAAGTTTGGGCACCTCTGCTTTAGGGTCTTCGTGAAAAGTCTATAACATACTTTGGTTAAAATTTCTCAGTGGTAGTGTAAAAAACACCCTTTTTACCTTATCAAAATCAGTTCTGCAGAAACTAACCCATTTTTTGCTTGTTGCTTTAAATGCTAATGTGCTCTGCTGAACCCGCCCCTCTTTTCTGTGGGGTAATGAACCGTGCTTTGAGAGACTGCTTACTTTAGCTGCATTTAGCCATGAAACTTGTTAACTAGCACGTTATTAGGAACAGCGATTGCAAAGATTCATTAAAAAAAAAAAAACTTTTACTCACTTCTGTTGTAAGTGAAGCTGGTTCACGAACAGTGTTGGGCAGTAACGCATTACTTAGTAACGCGTTACTTTAATTTGATTACTTTTTTAGTAACGGAGTAATTTAATGCATTATAATTTTCAAAATAGTAATTAGAGTATAGTTACAAGCCGAGGTCTCTATACGTTACTGCCACGTTACATTGCTGACAGAATGCAGTGTTTTATAATCTAGAGACTGTAAAAAGGATGTAGCACATGCACTGTCGAGTCAAGTGCCAGTGGACTGCTGCGTTACATTGCTGACAGAATGCAGTGTTTTATAATCTAGAGATTGTAAAAAGGATGTAGCTCATGCACTGTCGAGTCAAGTGCCAGTGGATTAGAGACCTGCTCTCGCGAGACCCGACGCAACTGAGATGGGCGGGTAGACACTCATGTGTGTGCGGGATGCGGGAGAATGAAATGATTCACGAGACTCCCGCAAAATAGAAATATCTAAACATAAAATAACCGAAACAAATAAATTGTTATTCATCTATTGCACAAATGCGACATGAACTAATATAAAATATAAACAATTAACAGGTGCAAGCATATGCAGACTTTCTATTTAGGCTATAACACGTGTTTGCAGCATTGAGCACTTTTGAAATAAAGTAATCAGAACAGTAACGTGATTACTTTTAAAAGGAGTAATCCGTAAATCAGTAATTTGATTACATTTTCAGAGTAACTTGCCCAATACTGATCACGAATGATTCGCGCGAACATAAACGCATTTAGGTAGATCGGGGATGCATTCACTTCACAAACAAACGTAATCCACTGCGTCTTCAGCGGCTCAGATGACGGGAGTAAATGACGACTGCTATGTTCATTCCAACAACAAAACACCTCAATCTCTATGGAGACATTCTTGTCTATGTCCCTGCTCCGGCGTCGAAACAGTGGTGGTCAGACTGTTACAGCTCACTCAGGGCGGGTCTAAGGTAAGACGGCAGTGTCAATCAACTATCGTGGGAGGGGCCTGGGTCTATGTGACGTCACACAGACAAGCTGACAACGGCCTGATTTGAAAAGGGAATATTATTTTTAGGGATTAAATAAAAACCACTGGGTGGATTTTTTTATCATTATAGGGTAGATGTATTTTTGATGGTAGATTTATGTTCAAACAACATGTAAAAGTGAATTTAGCATCCGATGACCCCTTTAAAAAAAAAAAAACCTTATACTCACTTCTTCTGGAGATGAAGCTGGATCATGAATGATTGGTGCAAACATAAACATTTAGGTAGATGGTAGCATTTAGGTAGGGGGACTCATTCCCTTCAAAAACAAAAGTACTCCACTGTGTTTTCAGCGGCTCAGATGTTGAGAGTAAATGGTGACTGCTATGTTGGCATTAGAGGAAGTGCATTGGCATGGTTTCAATCATACTTATCTGATCGCCTTTAATTCGTGGGAGTGAATGAAGAGGTATCATACCAATCACAAGTGCAGTATGGAGTACCTCAAGGCTCAGTACTAGGACAGTTACTTTTCACGCTTTACATGTTACTCTTGGGAGATATGATTAGGAAACTTAGGAAAGACTTAGCTTTCACTTTTATGCTGACGATACTCCGCTACATTTTTCTTTGCGACCTGACAAAACATTCCAATTTGCAAAACTAACGGAATGCATAGTTGATATAAAAAACTGGATGACTAGTGAAGGATCTAAGATCCCTAAATGCAGCCTGTGTGTGTTTTGCTTCAAGAGAGCAACCATACATTTGTCTTGTTTTACTTTCTTTCTTTTATATTCATTCATTTATTCTTCATTCAGTTATTCTCCTGCTCCTTCCATCCTGTGTCGGTGTTTGGCCAACGCGTGGAGTACGATCGGGTTACCAGGTCTGTGTTCCCTGTCTCTACCATTCTGTGTCATTGGTGTTTGGCTGACACGTGGAATACAACCGGGGTTTGGCAGAGTTCCATCAGCCTTCGTTGAATGTGTTTAAAAGAACTTACTTTACTCATTCCATCCTGAGATACTGTATATGGTTCTGTTGTGTTTAGTGTGTTTGTGGTTAACCATTCATTTAGCTATAATGAGCTTACATAGCATCCCATATAAAATGTTGCGCCTTTTGGTTTGTTCAATCTTGTTAGCTTTATTTGGGTCTTCTCCTGTGTGCTCTGAAAGGCATTATTTTTCGAATATTGCTATGAATGTTAATACATTGAATGTATACAATAGCAAATAATTTTCATGTACTGAAACCTATCTAGGGAATTCCAATTTATATTCTCCCTTAGATCATCCAGTTTTTTACAATAGAATGCAAATTATTTTAATTACTCCTGTTTCTCTTTCATGTTACTTAAAGGGGTCATATGATGCGATTTCAAGTTTTCCTT
>NW_015551400.1:0-1697 GCF_001515605.1 Sinocyclocheilus anshuiensis | reverse complement strand
ATGGGGCAAATATTACCCCTCAATGGAAAAGTTTATTGCTGACCCTGGAACATATTATGCAGACATAATAGTGCTTTCAGGATTTTTATTTATGAGTTGTGAAGCAATATATATGATGTCAGGTGTGTTCAGGTGTTCGTTTTATTTTAAAAAGTTTCCCCAAACTTTGGAATTAGGGATTTCTTGGTGTACCATTGAAGTATAGTTGAAACATTAATGTTGTTTCAACATTTACTTGGTACATCAGATGTCAACACTCTTTTATTTTGACATCTCAGTTGTATTTTCAGGGTTTCAGCAAAAGTGATTTAGAAACAACATGTAACATTGATCCAACAATATATTTTTTTTTCATTCTGAACAATATTATAGATGATTCTTGTTAATTTCAATGTTGATACAACAGTGCTGTAGAATGAACATCATAGCCGTTGATTAAATATTCTGAAATCACAACCTTGTTTCAGCGTGAGTTGCGGGTGCAAAAGTGATATTGATCCAACATCACTTGGTAACATTAATTCAATGCAATTAGCATTTTCGCATTAGCATTGACTTAATATGTTTCAATGGTTTCATGCTATCTGGAGTATTTTGAGCCACCTTTCAGCAGATATAGAGATTGTATAGTCAAAAATTAAGCATTAAGCTGAAGAGGGACTTTTTCTAATTTTTTTTATTCACTTCCCCCGCCCCAGGAATTGCACCACTGGAACCAACTGTGTTTACGTGAATACTTGGCAAGCATAAATTCTTAACAGGAACGGAATAGAGATTGTATAGTCAAAAATAAAGCATTAAGCTGAAGAGGGAATTTTTCAACATTTTTTTTAATTCACTTCCCAGGAATTGCACCACTGGAACCAACTGTGTTTACGTGAATGTGTGGCAAGCAGGAACTTTGACATTTTTAGGAATTTTGACATTCCAGCACATAAAGAAATTATGAAGTTATTTTATCAGGAAAATACCTTACACTTTGAAACAGGGCCAGAATGGGGCCTATTTTCAGTCCATGACTCTAATACCCAAGACCTGCCTCCACAAGACCAACTTGTTTCAACAGGATTATATACAGATAAATAACAAATAACATACCAATTTTTTTTGAAAACATACAGTCAAACTTTTCAATAGGCAAAGTAGAAAAAATACTGCATATACAAATTAAATCAGACAGCAATAGCTATATGGATTGAACTATATGCTCATAAAATGTCATAAACACCACTATAAAAACCTTGATATTGACCAAAATTAAATGGAGCCTACCGAATTGATTCCAGAAATCCACTCCGCCAAACCCGTAATCAAAAGCTGCATTCACGGCATGTCGTAGTCACTGTGATTTCAAGATGACAATACGTGACGTTCTGCTTGGAGCTGTTCACATCCTTGGACTCGGATTCGGAACTATCGCACTATAAATGCCTAAACATATCGCCTAATGAATCTGGGGTGGTCAGGTAGTACAAGTTGTAGCTCTCAGAAAACTCCCAGTTCACAAGTAACGAGTTCCAGGGCAGGACTTAGGGTGCCGGGGCCCCTGGGCTTGAGGTTATGTTTGGGCCCTACCTATACAATACAAATGCCCTCAATTAGAACATCATTATGGAGTAAAACAAACTACACAAAAATGTAAATATGCTTTAAGGTTTTAGTACAATTAATATGCAACACGTCTAGCCTAGTCAAAG
>NW_015551399.1:286-822 GCF_001515605.1 Sinocyclocheilus anshuiensis | reverse complement strand
GCTTCTATTGTCTTCATTTGTAAGTCGCTTTGGATAAAAGCGTCTTCTAAATACATTTGTAAGTCGCTTTGGATAAAAGACAAAATTTAAATATAATGTAAATGTAAATAACAAAACTAAATAGAAATGTTAAAACAAGCCCCAAATCAAATAAATAAGTAACACAAATAAAATAAATCTCTTCATATGAACAAAATAAGTCTTTGTCTGTGCTCTTTACATTTAAAATTAGAGGCAACCAAATTACATTACATTACATTACAATTTACATTGTATAATTTCGAAATTTTAAGCAAAAACAGAATTGTTTGACTTCAGTTTTGTGAAAATATGCATAAAAAATATCTGCATGAAACAGCAGAGCTGAATGAGACGCAGATTCACTCTCGGCCAGCAGGTGGCGCTTAAAGCGTTTCCTTGGTTTCCGCTGTAAACAAAGCAGCGCTGCACTTAAGAACTTTAATATGCATTATACAGAGGCAAGATGAAAAGAAAAAATACCATCTAAACTTTTCTAAAGACAGTAAGTTCCCCTC
>NW_015551399.1:0-241 GCF_001515605.1 Sinocyclocheilus anshuiensis | reverse complement strand
ACATTCATATAAACTCCTACCCCTAATTGAATCGCGATTTGTTTAGCATCTCAACCGATTTGAATCGTCACATATTTAAATCGATTTTCAACCGGCTCGCGGTTAATCGTTACATCCCTAGACCTAGGACAGATCCTTGTGGCACTCCATACTTTACTGGTGATAATTGAGATGACTCCCCGGTTAAATAAACAAAGTGGTAGCGATCGTACAGGTAGGATCTAAACCATCTTAAAGCCTG
>NW_015551398.1:971-1330 GCF_001515605.1 Sinocyclocheilus anshuiensis | reverse complement strand
GTGGAGCCCAAGGTACCGGGATCTAACCAACTCAGAGAAAGGGAATGAAGTTATAACGCATAACCCTTATCGTACAGGATTTCAGAAAGTGCGCAAAGTCTAGCGTGCACACTTACCCCTTATGTGGATTTTAGAAAGTGCGCAAACTGCTCAGCATGCCCACTTACCACTATGTGGATTTTAGAAAGTGCGCAAAGTGTTCAGCGTGCACACTTACTACCATGTGGATTTCAGAAAGTGCACAAAGCTTAGCGTGTGTACTTACCATAGCATGGACTAGGAAGCCCCTCAGGGCGACCTAAATACGGTGTACCAGACAGGGCAGCCTGAAAGCATAAGCCGAGCCCGGACGTCCAGGA
>NW_015551398.1:0-311 GCF_001515605.1 Sinocyclocheilus anshuiensis | reverse complement strand
ATAGGTCCAGCATAGGAGACTGTAATGCAGGAAATTCCTACCTAACCTCGGTCAGGTGGAGTGCTGGTGGTTGTAGGGGAATTAGGAAGGGGAAGAAAAGGGCAGATGTAAAACCCCCGAAGGAAATGAGTAGATACTCAAGTATCACTCTGATCTGGACGAAAGCGCTGACGCCTTGTCTGGATCACATCCCTAAGGTCTTGCCTACCTCCCTTTGACCCGCGATTCCTTCTACCCCTACCG
Source organism: Sinocyclocheilus anshuiensis (assembly GCF_001515605.1). Taxonomy (NCBI): domain Eukaryota; kingdom Metazoa; phylum Chordata; class Actinopteri; order Cypriniformes; family Cyprinidae; genus Sinocyclocheilus; species Sinocyclocheilus anshuiensis. The sequence goes on along the minus strand of NW_015551398.1, from coordinate 68 downwards.
GTAGAAGGAGGAGCGTGAGCCGCGACACTAGCCATCTGTGCCCGTCTCTGATCCTCAGACCAAGACGG
>NW_015551397.1:646-1445 GCF_001515605.1 Sinocyclocheilus anshuiensis | reverse complement strand
TACCCCTTTAAAGAGTTATCAATATGCATACTCCATCTGAGTGTGTGTGATTCTCATGGGTTGTATAACATTTCAGCTCTCTTTGTTGCATTCCTCACTGTTAAATGGCCTCACGATGCATTAGACTAACCTAATTAGACTAAACGAGGGCAGGAACATGACCAAATAAGGAAACACCGGAACAGAAACAGGGGCAAAACAGGTCCATAATTCTGACATATCGCCCCCTCCCGGAAGGTGCGTCCTCGCGCTGTAGACATCAACAGAGGGAGGCATTTGTGGGAGCTTGGGAGGAGGCTCGGGAGGAGGACGGACACCCGGGAGGGGGCCTGCAGAGAGAGTCCAGGGAGGTGACAATGGAGAGAGGAGCCAGGGAGGCGACAGGAAAGGCAGAGACGGAGAGCCGATGAGCCAGGGCGATGGGGAGGATCCGGAGGGCCAAAGCGGAGCAGATGGCGCTGGCGACAGACGCGGAGGTGTGGATTCGAAAGGCCTCGGTGGAGCCGGAGCGACAGAGGACTGAGGAGGAGTTGACGGGATGAAGGAGCCTGACGGAGCCGGAGAGACGAGGCACAGCCGGAGGAGTGGAGTCCCGAGGCACAGGATGGTCGACGCCAGACCAAGGCGGAGCCGGAGGGATGAGGCAGCCTGGTGGAGTTAGTGGACTGCCGGGCCACGGCGGAGAGGAGGGAGCTAGGAGCCATGGTGGAGCCGACGCATCCACGGGCCGAGGCAGAGTCCAGGGCTTAGAGGCTGGAGGCGGAGTCAAGGTATACTCCAGCCACGGCGACGCTGGGGG
>NW_015551397.1:0-410 GCF_001515605.1 Sinocyclocheilus anshuiensis | reverse complement strand
ACGGAGCTCGCACCGTGCTGATGGTGGGCTGAGGGCGAGCAGAGGAGCTGCCAGACGACAGCGACGGAGGAGGCAGGAGAGGGTGGGTGGGCGGTTATTTGTGAGCCTCCGGGCTTAACTTGGGACCAGGAGCCCTCTCAGGGCTGGACGTGGGAACAGGAGCCTTCTCTGGGCTAGACATGGGAACAGGAACCTTCTCTGGGCTAAACTCTGGGACTGGGGCCCTCTCTGGGCTAAACTCGGGGATTGGAACACTCTCTGGGCTAAACTCGGGGACTGGAGCCCTCTCTGGGCTAAACTCGGGGACTTGGGCCCTCTCTTGGCTAAACTCGGGGACTGGAGCCCTCTCTAGGCTAGACTCGGGGACTGGAGCCCTCTCTTGGCTAAACTTGGGGACTGGAACCCTCTCT
>NW_015551396.1:260-1248 GCF_001515605.1 Sinocyclocheilus anshuiensis | reverse complement strand
TTGTAAATGTCCTACTGTAAATATATCAAAACTTAATTTTTGATTCGTAATATGGATTGCTAAGAAGCTAAGTTATGATGCCACACCAAAAAAAGGACACGCTATTCTGATGGCATTAATGTATAACGCGGAAATGAATTTAAAGTGTATTTAAACTGTATTGTATTGTATTATAATGACCGAAAGACAGTCAACGCATTGTGACAGCTGAAGTGTTACTAAAGTGAGACCATTAGCCTAAATAACAAACATTAAGGCATAGGCGTGGGAAGTGGGGGTGCTGAGGGTGCTGCAGCACCCCCAGTTTTTTCTGTGGGCAACTGTTTAAAAAACCGGAGCGTCTATTTACACTAAGTACAAATAGCCCGCATTGTTGGCAGAGGCTATTTACACTAACTCCTGAAGCATGTGTCATACTCTTTTTGACGCGATCGACCCGGGTTCAAATCTGCCTTTTGGCTAACTTTTTTTCTCCCTTTTCAAATTTCAAATTACATCAGAAAAGCATTTATTTTTTATAAAAATGAAGGAAATAATCAAAAAGTTGAAAAAAAAAGTGTTGGGTAGAGTTAGGGTAGGTGTAGACGGCCTTTGTCCCAATAAGGTGGCATCCATTTAATAATTTGAATTAAAATTAAAATTTACACTCAAGTTATTATTGCATACTGTTTTATAATGTATTACAATGCTGAGGTGCAGATAATTGCCACTATTTGCAATAAGTAATTAGCAGAATATCCTGCTATTTTAACATAGTATAAATAGAATCTATAGCTATTTGCACTCAGATTTGCAATCACAAAAAAATACTGCTTTCCCTTTCATGGGAACTTCGAACTGCGTCCTCTAGGGGTCGCTATGGGGAACGCCTCGTCGTGACCCGTGTCTGAAGCATACATTGAAAAAACACCAACTTGTTGGCCGGCGACAGCCATGACGTCACTACCGGTGCGACTATAGTATAAATAGGCGCCGGGAGCACACATCA
>NW_015551396.1:0-130 GCF_001515605.1 Sinocyclocheilus anshuiensis | reverse complement strand
GCAAAGCATTTAAGGATGTGTGCATCCGTGTTGACGTTGTTTAACATCTGATGACACACACGATCTATGCGGTGTTTTTTGGGCGAAGAGCACGCACGCGATGTCTCAGAGGGGGCAATCGGCGTGCACT
>NW_015551395.1:0-816 GCF_001515605.1 Sinocyclocheilus anshuiensis | reverse complement strand
CACAAAATTTGCACAAATACATATAGAGTTAAAGGTAACACACCTAATATGAAATAATTTGTCCATGCAAGGAGTGTGCTTAAGTTCTAAAAAAAAAATGAATAATAAATAAAACAATGAACCAGAACCAGACTCTGTTGCAATAAAACAAAATAAAAAAATAACTACACAGTTCTGTAGGCCAATTAACATTTAAATTCTTCCAACAAACAGTTCACGATCTGAACTGCAAGATGACCAGCTAACAATTTATGTAGTTAACAATTTCCACCTGTAACATCAAGACAGGTCACTTGAATTAAAAAAACAAAACAAAACACTTACTCGACATCAGGGTCCAGGGTTGATGAATTCTGTCATTTTGCCATCCACACAGCAGAATATGTTGCTTAAAGCTAGCCTACTTGACAGAAACTTTTACTTACAGATTTTTAAAACAAACTGACGCCTGTATTCAAACGAAGTAGCGAACCTCACCCCGTGCAGTATGGAAAACACGCACCGTTCAACTTGTCACATCATACAATAAAAACTATAAACGTGACCGTTTCTATATTTGTAGGCGTGGGGTGTTTTTAAATCATGCAACGAAAAGGACGGCCTAACCTCACTGCTAACCTTACTGTTGTGACGTGAGCAAATCAGGTCCTGCAGAGACCTTGTGTGCGTTACCTGTTGTGCCAATTAACTCTTTTACATCCAGTCACGCTTTCCCATCGGAGCAACTACCTTCATTTTTGTGCCAGCGCGGGATTAAGTGCTGCGTTTTTTTCTCCACTGGTAGGTAATATCTTGATTAACTTAATAATGATAAAC
>NW_015551394.1:689-868 GCF_001515605.1 Sinocyclocheilus anshuiensis | reverse complement strand
TCGCTGTGACGACAAACACACAAACACCCTCGATTCATAATGATCTTGAATGAAGCGCAGAGACACTAGAGCGTCATTAAAGGGGTCATATGATACGATTTCAAGTTTTCCTTTCTTTTTGGAGTGTTACAAGCTCTTGGTGCATAAAGAAGATCTGTAAAGTTGCAAAGACTAAAGTC
>NW_015551394.1:0-235 GCF_001515605.1 Sinocyclocheilus anshuiensis | reverse complement strand
CCGGATCAGCTTTCACCGTGGACGAAGCGGAGTCCAGCCCGGGGTCGTCACATGTGGTTGCCTCAAGCCTGCTGGCCGTTCCTCACTCTAGCCTGCCGCCGCTCACTCTAGCCCGCTGTGTGTGACGCTGTGTGATGCATTTTATGGAGGACTGTTTCCTGAACCTGCAGTTCTGCGTAGCTTACAATGGGTCTGTGCTCAAAGGCTGCTTCTATAAAGTGGGGCAGTTCCAACT
>NW_015551393.1:305-519 GCF_001515605.1 Sinocyclocheilus anshuiensis | reverse complement strand
TTATCCAATTCTTTAGGTGACACGCCGTGACTGGAAGACAGCCTTCGAAAAGGCTCCCACCCCCTTGCTGCTGCCGGGGGTTCAGGGATGCTGGCACGTGATGTCTTGAGCAATGGGCTCTCACCCCCCTTTCGAACTGGAAACCCTTGACGAGGAGGTATCAATCTGCTGGTTAGGGGAAATTCTGTGGTGTGCATTTCCCTTTCAGAGCCAC
>NW_015551393.1:0-235 GCF_001515605.1 Sinocyclocheilus anshuiensis | reverse complement strand
ATCTCCCTTTCAGAGTCACTTTGCAGTCTATATGCATATTTAAACTCCCGGTGAACCGTATCATGTTCATCTTTTAAATCGTCTCTTTGTTGGGCCAGGGCACTGACTTCAGCCCGGGAACTTTGCAGGTGGCCTTCGCAGGCCCTGGCCCTGGCATCTCTCTCTTTGAGTTCAGTTTCTGCTCTCCTCGGGAGAGCCTCGGCTTGCTGAAGTTTTTCACTTAGTTCCTCTCTGG
>NW_015551392.1:222-552 GCF_001515605.1 Sinocyclocheilus anshuiensis | reverse complement strand
CGCTTAGCACCGCCCCAAGCATACATCACGTATGCTCATATATGCATGCTGCGCGCATCTGATTTCATGAGATTTTAATTCCTTCAGGAAGTGAATCATCTGTTGCCCGTCGGAAAGAGATTCTTGTGTTCTAAGCCATCTATTTTTATAGAGCAGTTTACTCCTCTAAGGCGGACACAATGAGTTTTCCGGTATGTATGCATGTTACACGGACTCATGAGGAAACAGGTAGGAAGACCGCTTTTGCGGCCTTTATCTATTGTTGTATCCAATCTGTGTTTGTGAGTAAGTTGCGCTCTGGGCTCGCTCTCTTTCTGAGGAAGGAGAGAA
>NW_015551392.1:0-118 GCF_001515605.1 Sinocyclocheilus anshuiensis | reverse complement strand
GCGACGGCGATGAGCCCGAGTGTACAGAGAGTGAGAGAACGGAATTAATCCCCTTCTCTATGGCTCTCTTCCTCAGACCGCGTGCGTTCATCAGAAGAGCGCCTCGTGAGTCAGGTGG
>NW_015551391.1:873-989 GCF_001515605.1 Sinocyclocheilus anshuiensis | reverse complement strand
GATCTGTGCGCACAAATCAACTTAGGACAGAGTTCACGTGTGATTAATGAAACATTCGTATGCCGCCAATCTCATTATACGAATGGTCACACGTTGATAAATGTGGCGGCATACGA
>NW_015551391.1:0-630 GCF_001515605.1 Sinocyclocheilus anshuiensis | reverse complement strand
AATACTGGTAAATATAAACAGCCTATTTAGTTCCCCTCACTCTACAACAAATATTTTAAATTTAACGGTGTTCAGAACAGAACAAGAATGAGAACAAGACATGCGCAAAAATGTTTGTTTGGGCGCTGCACGCTGATTTTACAGCGGACCTAAAATAACAGTGTAGCTTTTATGTTTGGTTGACTGCATTTTTGTTTGATGATGAATGGCTGAAATGTCAGGCAACGGTAGAACTAATGTTGCTTGTGTGTGCGTAAGGCGCCAGTGCGATCAGCTGGATTTAAACAAATAAAGATATAAAGAAAAGAAATTAAATGCATTAAGAGTGTCACAAAAACGAGCGTAGCCTATACTTGTTGCACAGTGGTTTTTTTATTTTGTTAATCTTTTAATTATATTATAGTCTATTATATATTTTGTGTTATCCTATTGATTTTATTCCTTTTATAGACTTAATTTCTGTTTTTCTCCTTTCACAGAAGCGCAGCAGGTGCATGATGCGACGATTGAATCCTCATGGTCTTGTTTATGCCGCTATTCGCGCATATAAAGCTAAAGCCCTGTAAAAAACAAAAAAAACAAACATTCTAATCTTACTGGTTAACAATCGACTAATGAGCTTCGTTTGAC
>NW_015551390.1:478-848 GCF_001515605.1 Sinocyclocheilus anshuiensis | reverse complement strand
GAACCGGTCCACCACGGTCAAAACCACCGTGTTCCCCTGAGAAGGTGGAAGACCCGAGACAGAAACATGGGAAACATGGGACCAGGGTCTCGAAGGAACCAACAGCGGCTGAAGAAGCCCAGCGGGGGGTCGATTGGAAGACTTAGAAACAGCACAGACTGAGCAGGCCAAAACAAATAAATGAATGTCCCGAGCCATACCTGGCCACCAGAACCGTTGTTTAACAAGAAACATGGTACGACTCACCCCAGGATGACAGGCTACCTTGGAAGAATGAGCCCATCGGATGACGTCGGACCTTACGGACTCTGGCACAAACGACCGGCTCGGTGGGCACCCGGACGGGGGTGTTCCCCCTTGAGAGGCCGTG
>NW_015551390.1:0-253 GCF_001515605.1 Sinocyclocheilus anshuiensis | reverse complement strand
TTTTAGACCCTGGACGGTAAGAAATGGAAAATCGAATCGGCCGAAAAAAAGAGCCCACCGGGCCTGCCTAGAGTTCAATCTTTTAGCGGACTTGATGTATTCAAGATTCTTGTGATCTGTCCAGACGACAAAAGGAACCCCCGAACCCTCCAACCAATGACGCCACTCCTCCAAGGCCAACTTGACTGCCAACAGCTCTCTGTTACCGATATCATAATTGCGTTCGGCGGAGGACAAGCGGTGAGAAAAATAC
>NW_015551389.1:0-503 GCF_001515605.1 Sinocyclocheilus anshuiensis | reverse complement strand
AGGTGTGTTTAATTAGTGTTGAAATTAAAGTCTGCTATAGGCCTAAACCAGCTCTCCAGGACTGGTGTTGGACCAGTGCCTATTCACCCTATTCACCTTATGTAGCCCACCTTTTTTTAGTGCTGCATTTGCTGTCTTCTCTGATCTGACAGATTTATAAATGAATCGCTCGTTTTAAAATCTTCCTGGTCTACTGATCTGACAGATTTATAAATGAACCGCTCGTTTTAAAATCTTCCTGGTCTACTGACATTTGTTAAGACATTTGCTTTAAAAATTACATTGTTCGCGATAACTTTCATTAACTCTACAATACATAAAACCACTTTACCAGCTAAATTACTTAGACAGCGATGCCATAGAAATTTACATTTACAATTTGGTTTGGCAAAGTGGGCCGTGTACGTGTTTCCCCATTCAGAACCCATATAGAGGTTGCCTTTGAGGGTACTACCTTAGGCCAATGTAGGCAGCTTATATGGGACTGATTGTGTTTGCCCATG
>NW_015551388.1:834-1019 GCF_001515605.1 Sinocyclocheilus anshuiensis | reverse complement strand
GACATGTGGGGGCGTGTTTAAACGAGGCATTTTAGGAGGGTGTGGTCTTGTCTTAACTTTTATAAAGAATATCTTTTTGGGTTTGAGACTTTAGTCTTTGCAACTTTAGGGATCTATTCACGAACAGCTTGCAACACTCCAAAGAGAAAGGGAAAATTGAAATCGCATCATATGACCCCTTTAGT
>NW_015551388.1:477-774 GCF_001515605.1 Sinocyclocheilus anshuiensis | reverse complement strand
TATATGAGTCACATTTAAGAACATGTCTCTGAAATGGTTTTCAAAACTGTCCTGGAACAGCCCAGCACTGTCTCACTCATCTAACACACCCGATTTAACTCGTCAGCTCATTCATAGAGACTTTTAAGACCTGAAGTGGGTCAGAAAAGGTCAAAAGAGTTGAGAGAAAATATGATGCGTGTGAGATCCGCGTCACGTTCAGCAGTGACAGCTCTTAAAGAAATAACAGCCAAAATAACCTAATAAGCAGTTGCTGTGATGTCTGTTAATCAAAGGACAAAGAAAAAAAAGAGGAAA
>NW_015551388.1:0-146 GCF_001515605.1 Sinocyclocheilus anshuiensis | reverse complement strand
TTATTGATACTGGCCTTCAGTCATAAAAAAAGATGCCATTAAACAAATATTTAAAAAAATATACTGTCTTTATGTTGTTTGTACATTTATTTGAAGATTGAATTTGAAATTATTGCAATATAAAAGTATATTTAAAAACTTTAATG
>NW_015551387.1:0-500 GCF_001515605.1 Sinocyclocheilus anshuiensis | reverse complement strand
ATCCAAAAACTTATTTTAAATGCAAAATTGATTTTAGTGCGCTCACAATACTGTTTCCTTTGCGAAATTAACATTTTCTCCACAAAACTCAGATCGCGTGCATGCAAAATGCACTTTTGTGCGCTCAAAATATGATTTTTTGCACGCAGAATTGTGGCAGAGATCTAACCCTATAATTTTTTACGTACCTTTAACCCTTGTGCGGTCTTCGGTCACTTCTGACTGGAGAATTTTACATTTGGAATTTTTTTAAATCGTAGCTTCACCAGAATGGTACGAAACTTGATGACTTTTATGGCATTTGGTATGTGAACACAAAAAAATATATATATAAAAAATTGAGGGCATGATTCAAAAAAGCTAAGTGGTCGTAAAAAAATAATCACACTCATGGTCTTCGGTCAAAAATGACCGACCATAGGAAATTAATGGGAAATGGGGGAAAAAAATCTAAGATACAGAACATTTTTGTGTGTACAATCTACAAATCCCCCACAATG
>NW_015551386.1:3499-3694 GCF_001515605.1 Sinocyclocheilus anshuiensis | reverse complement strand
ACTCCGCTTCGTCCACGGTGAAAGCCGATCCGGCAATCCACAGCTTTTTTTCTTCATCTGTGAAGAAAGAAGAGCTTTTTTTCTTCATCTGTGAGGACCAGACCTAGCGATCTGCCAAGACTTTGCTCGCTAATCTAAGCGCTCCAAAGTTTGGCTACATTTGCGATCAGAAGCCAAAAAAGCTAAGTATAATAT
>NW_015551386.1:0-3396 GCF_001515605.1 Sinocyclocheilus anshuiensis | reverse complement strand
ACCAATGTGATTCTATTCCTAAATTACAATGATTCGTCTGTTTCATTCCTCAACCTTTGACGTGGGCGATCAATGTTGTGATCACTTGGTTCATCCATGCAGCATACGATCACACCAGTGTGATTTGAACATTTAAATTTGCGTGTGCGCTGCCATTGACCTAAAGAGAGCAGCTGTCATCTGTCATGATATTTTGCACACAAACAGCTCTTAAAGAGTCCAGTTTTTATGTAGCCTGTTGATTTTTGTTCATGGTATTCAGCTCCAATAAATGGTTTGCAAAAAAGAGACACAGGATAAATGTTTGATATCATTATTTAATCACATTGGAATCGAAACTGGGAATTGAAAAGAATCGGAATCGATGAGCAGAATCGGAATCGGAATCGGAATTGATAAAATTCAAATGATACCCAACCCTAGTTCTGGATCGGAGATAGACATTCTCCAGACACTGGATGATAGCTTCTCTCCAGCTTAGTTCGGTGGTGTCTGGGAGGTTGGCTGGGCGGTGGTAATTAGCCCCGATCCAGAACAGTGAGTTCAGCACAGCATCGTCAAACGCCGTTAAAACGCTGGCTGAACTCAACCGCATACTCCAACAGGGAAAGGTCCTTGCGGGCGGTGAACTTGGCAGCGAGGGGATCCATGAGGAACTACGGGAACAAAAAACACTGAATAAAACGAGGAAACAAAACGGAGGGGGAACACGAAGTAATACTGTGTGTTGGTCGGGTCTTCTGTCACGGTTCTACTACTGTGCTGGAGCGAGGAACAAGGAACGCGGAGAACGCAGGAGAATTGCGATACACAGACTTTAATCTTTTTACACAAAGCAGGCAGGAACACACGTAGCACATCATTGATGAACAATACCAGACACTGGACATGGAAAAACACAGGGCTTAAGAAACAAGAAACTATTTGGGACACACCTGAAATCAATTAACATAATTGACACGAGGGAGAAACTAGGTCATGGGCAGAACATGGGGAGAAAAACACAAGACACGGGAACACAGGACTGACAAAAACATGGCTATGAGACCCAATTATTTTACAACACTAAGCATGGTTTAACCATGGTATTAAAACTGCGGTTATACAAATAGTAATCAATACACCAAAAAAAAAACATGGTGACTACACTTTGACTATAATAAAACCATGGCTAATATTCGTAAAGGATATGCATTCATATGCATTCATAAAATTTGTTTCTTTAAGGTGAGACACTTATTAACTAATAAGTTAATAAGCTAATTTTTAATAAGAAAATTAACTAATAGTCATTGCCTTACTTACCTAGCTGATTGATTACATTGATAATTGCAAACGTTTTTTTGTATTACAAGTTTTCTTAAATGTTATGTTTAAATATGCAAATGAGGCATTTTTAATGAATATGTGCTAATTTGCATATATTTCTAGTACAAAAATCTAAACACTGAATGAAGCCAGTTTCAGATTAGAGTCAAAAGTTTTTACAGAGGGAATTTTGGGTATCTCAGTTTGTCACTCCATAATTCAGAAAATACTTAGAACAGACAGAAAACAATATATTTTCAAAATTTTTTTAGGGAATAAAATATATGTAATCAAGCAAATTATATATGAACAAATCCCTCTGTACAAACCTTCAGGATATAGACAGGAATGCAAAATGTAAAGTTTGGTTTGTGTAAGTGCTACTGAGATTTATGGCTCATTGTAGGAGAAAAAACTAATTTTGAGAAAACGGCCTTTGAAAATATGTATTGTAATGGTAATCTATTGACACAAATAGATAAAGAGCTATAAAAGAAACACTTAACAGTGTCTTTAGGATGTTTTCTTTCCACTAGTCTAAAAACACACTTTACAATTATTGTCAATTCAACCACCATTACATATTGCCAATTCAACCACGTTAACAGTTTTTTGATCATACCGCCCAGCACAACTTAGCATCCTGAAGACTAGCACACCAAATGTTTGATATGTTAGCAAACAATGCACTTTTTTGCAAAAAGGTTTGCAATGCAACTGTTTTTTTTTTTTAAATGAGCAGATCTGACATGTGTATCTTGCTGTCTTTGTGTCTTTCAGGGAGTCAAACAGGAGGATGAGGTGGTGTATGCAGACGTTGTCACGAAAAGTTGATCAAATTCCTCATTAATGTTGCAATCACATTTAGTACAGTTTACATGCATGCTAGAAAAACAGACGATTATAAAGCTGTCTTTCTGCCAATTTTTTTTTCAATGTTTTCACATGCAGCAGCGTTACTATGTTAGTGTTCAGCTGAAACTCATCTAAAATGTGTTATGTAAGTTAAATTTTGGGATAAAATCAGTTAAATATTTACTTACACTTATATTCTATGCGACTGTATAATGTTTTTGAATATGTTTTTAGAAAAAGATTTTACAGCTTTCTGTGTTTTCACTGTTATACGCTTGGGGGCGCTATTACATTACTTCTGAATGAGACCAGAATCTCCCGATCAAAAACACAGGCGAGGAAGACACACAAACAAGCGATCTAATATGTAAGCATATGCATATGAAAAATAATACGATTATCAATAATAAACAGCATATAAATCAAAACTTCCTAATGTTAACGAAATGTCAATCCAGGAAGTGCTAAAGGACGTGCAAGATTTGGGGGTGCTGATGGAAGCGATCTACAGCATCTATGCTTTGATCAATCCATTGAATATAATCCAGATGTACTCTTTGATAAAAACACGATTTTCTTTTTGCTCAAAATATTCTGGGGTGCACGAAAATTTAGCAAAAATGTTCAAAAAACACTGCCGGTGGCTGGCAACTTTTTTCAAAAATGCTGGCGGGGAAAGAGTTAATCACTTAATTTGTCAATAATAGATTTCACATGCTAAAAAACTAATGAAGCGTGATTCAAATATGTTTATAAAACAGATAATTCCGGTCCTTGATTCTGATTGGTTGAGCCGCGTTCGAATCTGTTGTAAATTATTCTACAAACATACACCTTTGTTTACGTCTGTGTGTTTCTCGGCAACCACTCTGCTTTGCGTCGTGTCTAACAACGCCCCTTAGCTGTTATAAATTCACTGTAAACCACGGCTTCTTGGTGCTTATTGCTTTAATAAATTCAAATATGTAAACATGAATTAATTACATTGGCAAATTAATGACGATATAATGCAATGTTGTTCGCACCCTTCATGCTTTCAGTTCACCAAGATGATGTCCATTATTCTGAGGGTGTAAATGCAAATAAAAAATACACAAACATCAATAATACAGTCTGCAGAATGATGATTTTGTCACAAATATTATCAGCAAGCAGATGATTTTGGTGTTTTTATTGCCGTGTGTAATGAATGTTCAATGAATGCATTTGACACTTGAGCAGCTGCAGTCAAAA
>NW_015551385.1:1188-1450 GCF_001515605.1 Sinocyclocheilus anshuiensis | reverse complement strand
GGAGTCATGAAAAACAGCGCATACCGCAGGAACGGTATAACGGAAGATATTAGCGGTTTTGAAACCGTGAAATTTTCAAATCACGGTATACATTGAAACCGGTAATCGGCCCATGCCTACACGGACCGTGTCCATAGTGTCATTGTGTCGCCTGCCAATGACGGCCTAACCTCTCGATTTCTGGTTTTGTTTTGTAGAAAACATGGAAACACCAAAGACGCTTTAATATGTTGTGCGTTTTAATAGACCGGTGACGACCGCA
>NW_015551385.1:0-796 GCF_001515605.1 Sinocyclocheilus anshuiensis | reverse complement strand
CGGCAACTCCCATGATTCCACACTCAGTCACGGCGTCATCAAACTACGCCTTGGTCTCTGTTTATTTTGAATACGCGCCCTCCAGCGGCGAAAATTACTTATTGTGCCTTTAAAACTATTATTTGTATTAACTGGTTCACTTCTTAATGGTCTGTGAATTAGAGACCCAGAAAACCAGACTGTGACGGTAGAAAAGTAATACCAGTAGTTTTTAATTGTGTTAAAAGTGAAATTAGTAGGGCTGTGAATCTTTGGGTAGAATTCGATTCGATTCACGATTCATAGATTTTCGATTCGATTCAAGAATGATTTTTGCAAATTTAGAACGGTTCAATTCGATTCGATCCCCAATTAAATTCGATTCGATTAACGATCCGACTCTGCATTCTTTAAGTGCATTCACAGGAATATTTAAAGGGGTCATATGATGCGATTTCAAATTTTCCTTTCTCTTTGGAGTGTTACAAGCTCTTGGTGCATAAATTTCCTTTTCTTTAGTGTGTTATGTAGCTATTTGTGCATGTATAAGATCTGCAGAGTTACAAAGCTCAAAGTCCCCACAAAAGGATTTATTCTATCCAAAAGAGAAGGCTGATCCAGACCGGGCTAAAACACCTCATTCAAACACGCCCCCACATCTCTACGTCACGATGCGGAAATATTTACGTAATGCCGCCCAAATGTTCACGCAAAGAAAGAAGGCGTGGTTTCAGGAACCGCAGTAGTGTTGATGCAGCATGTCAGGGAGCATCTGTGTATTTCAGTGCAAAAGCACTTTATTTGGCCTTCCGGAAGT
>NW_015551384.1:435-543 GCF_001515605.1 Sinocyclocheilus anshuiensis | reverse complement strand
ACACTGCGTGATTGTCACTTGTGTGAACGAGCACCGATTTGCCTCAGATTTTGGGCATTTGTCGGCGAGTGAACAATCGGGCTAAAATCGTGCAGTGTGAACTCGGCA
>NW_015551384.1:0-143 GCF_001515605.1 Sinocyclocheilus anshuiensis | reverse complement strand
TAGGGGGGGGCAATTTTATAGAGAAATCAGTATTGGTAGCATTGATACTGGTCTTCAGTCATAAAAAAAAGATGACATTAAACAAAAATAAAAATATATATATACTGTCTTTGTTGTTTGTACATTAATTTGAAGATTGAATG
>NW_015551383.1:871-1263 GCF_001515605.1 Sinocyclocheilus anshuiensis | reverse complement strand
AAACTCCGGGAAAGTTTTCAGTCCAATGATCCAGTAAGCGAATGAATTCAAAAAATCCGTCCAAAACAGCGCTAATATAAAGGAAACCAAGCTGATTACATCAGAGATTGCAGAGAGAACAGAAACTCGCGTTGCGTTTTCAGTGAATTATTCATTCCAGTGTGTTTGGCTTTTAAACACGAGCTCTGTCTGTCATATTCTGTGATTGTCTCTAAAGAGCGCGAGCCCTCACATGTCACGCGTTGTGTGAAGTACAGACTGAACGGATTGTCAACATCCCACCGCTGTATGGCCAGATGAGACGCAAACTACGTGTTCTCGACTGGATAACCAGTCTCGCTAGTAAAGTTTTGATGGATGAAGACTGCAATCAAGGTAAAGACGATTGCGGT
>NW_015551383.1:375-571 GCF_001515605.1 Sinocyclocheilus anshuiensis | reverse complement strand
GACTTCTCTAAAATGTAAAAAAGCTCTTTGCTGTTGCACTGTACACATACTATAAAATTCAGATTTTTTTTCTTTCATATGTGCTTATATGGGCTCCCCCTGTAGTGAAAATCAAGTTTTTTACGTTGTTTATTTGTCTATGTGGTGTTTTTAATATGCTTTTAGACAAACCATGTGCCAATCTATTAATCCACAC
>NW_015551383.1:0-107 GCF_001515605.1 Sinocyclocheilus anshuiensis | reverse complement strand
ATTTAGAACCGCTAACTTGCATTATAACCCGTGGCAACAGTGTAAAACAGTAGCCCGGAGTAAGACGCACCTCTCCCGCAGCTGCGTCTGCACTTCACACGCGTATG
>NW_015551382.1:0-204 GCF_001515605.1 Sinocyclocheilus anshuiensis | reverse complement strand
CCTAGCAACTGCATAGTAACAGCCTAAACACTCAGAACACCCTAGCAATTGCACACAAACAGCCTACAAACACTCAGAACATCCTAACAACTGCACAGGAACAGCCTAAACACTCAGAACATCCTAGCAACTGCACAGTAACAGCCTACAAATTCTCAGAACATCCTAACAACTGCACAGGAACAGCCTAAACCCTCAGAATAC
>NW_015551381.1:0-911 GCF_001515605.1 Sinocyclocheilus anshuiensis | reverse complement strand
CAACTTTCGCCTTCGCGCAACAACAACTCCAAAGAAGTGCGGAATTTCGAAAAGCCTACTACGACCAAAAGGCCTTCATCAGGAACTTAATGTCGGAGACAAAGTATGGTATTACAGCTTCGCCCAACCAAGGCAGAACGCTCCCCATCGCCTGTCAAAGAAATTCTTACCTCACTGGACAGGACCCCATGAGATTGTGGACAAGCTCTCACCTGTTGCCTATCGAATCAAAATCAGACAAGGGCGCAGCGAGCCAGTCCCTCGATGGGTCTATCGAAACCAGATAAAGAGTCACCAGGGCTCCAACCGACAGGAAAAGGGGAAAGATCAAACCAACTGACACAGACCGACAATCTCATACTCTACACTACACTGACATAACTTCTGTCATTCTAGGAAAACATATAGCCACCTTGCGTAGACACAACACTTACACACTCTCCTCCGCTGCACTGCTTGGACCAACCTCTAGTAGAGAGGAGGTACTCCACAAATGTGACACTCGTTTGCTGTCTCACCTCATTCGGTACCTCTAGTAGAGAGGAGTTGTTCCACACATGTGACACTTTCCCTTGCTGTCTAACCTCATTCGGTGTCCTTGTGTCTTTTTGTTTTTATTTTCTTCTTTGTGTCTCTCTTTGTGTTTTTCGTTTCCCCCTCTCACTACAATTTCCTTTCCCCTCTAGTCCCCTCATCAGGGAACTCCCTTAACGCAACTTTAAATCCAGGTCCCGAAACTAGGATTGACTCCTTTCGCCAAAATTTTGTTTTTTTTGTCGTAAATCGTTGAGAAAAGTCGTCGCCAACCAAATTGAGGCAACACAAGCTGAGATCGTCGGAAACCGATGGCTAATCAACACCGCAGTGCGTACGGCTACCCTCACCTACGATCGACACGACACTGCCACGTG
>NW_015551380.1:498-848 GCF_001515605.1 Sinocyclocheilus anshuiensis | reverse complement strand
TACCAGTCAAAAGTTTTTGAACAGTAAGATTTTTTGTTTTTTAAAATAATTATCTTCTGCTCACCAAGCCTACATTTATTTGATCCAAAATACAGCAAAAGCAGTAATATTGTGAAATATTTTTACTATTTAAAATGTTTTCTATGTGAATATCTGTTCAAATGTAATTGATTCCTGTGATCAAAGCTGTATTTTCAGCATCATTACTCCAGTCTTCAGTGTCACATGATCTTCAAATATTTCTAATATGCTAATATAATTTCTAATATACATTATAGATTTTTATTTAGCAAGGATGCTTTAAATTGATCAAAAGTGATGATAAAGACATTTATAATATTACAAAAAAT
>NW_015551380.1:0-319 GCF_001515605.1 Sinocyclocheilus anshuiensis | reverse complement strand
AAATCAGCATATTAGAATGATTTCTGAAGGTTCATGTGACACTGGAGTAATTATGCTGAAAATTCAGCTTTGAAATCACAGAAATAATTTACATTTTAACAGATATTCACATAGAAAACAGATATTTTAAATAGTAAAACTATTTCACAATATTACTGATTTTGCTGTATCAAATAAATGCAGGCTTGGTGAGCAGAAGAGAATTCAATAAAAATGATAAAATTACAATAAAATATATTATGTAAAACTAACAATATTACTGGTGTTTTTGTACCTCTATGCCTACAAATTTATAGCACATATTATATTACTAAATTAT
>NW_015551379.1:0-726 GCF_001515605.1 Sinocyclocheilus anshuiensis | reverse complement strand
CAAGTAACATTAAAATAATTCATACAAGACGATGAAGAAAAGTGTGTACATGTGTTTTAACGTACCTCTGACTCTCATCTCCCCGCTGATCTGCCTCTGCCAGCGGCGCTGCGGCCGGAGGAAAAGACCGGTTAATACAGCTCCACTCGGGAAACTGACATATTCTTACGGAAACTTAAACCTGGCTTTATATTGCGCAAATAACCTCAGCATACAACGCATCAAGCGATAAAAGAGTCAAAAATGAAAATTAAGCTACCATACTCTAGTGGTTTTTCATCTTCACGAGTCTTTCACAGAGCCGGTGCCGAGGAGGTGTGTGGTTGTTTTTCGCTGTCATAGGACTACTGTTTTTAGATGTACTGAATATAGCAAGCAAATATTTTTTCAAAATGCACTGAAAATCTAAACCTGAGAAACACTAATAAAAGTTTTACTAAGTTTTAATAATAAAATTTACAGTGATGCTGTTTGCTAGCTAGTATGCTGACCATCCAATCAAAGGACGAGAAAATGCTGACATTATCATTAGCCAGCTAGATGGCCCTGGTGTTGCCAACTCGAAATCTGATTGGTTAAAGCAACGGTTTCATTGCCATTGATTTAAGCTAACAGAAGCCTGCACTGTTGATTCTGAAGGCCTTAAGGCAGATTTCTTTGACCCTGGAACACGATTGCTGAAATACAGGTGCATCTCAATGAATTAGAATGTCATGGAAAAGTTCA
>NW_015551378.1:0-1392 GCF_001515605.1 Sinocyclocheilus anshuiensis | reverse complement strand
CGGACACGTCGTATGCGTTTTGCAACAGTACGCTTCTTACTAGTATGTTTAGTCTTCTTCACGTGGCCACTCCCCATACGCATTCGCACCCCGGGTGGTTTAAATGACCCTCGTGACATAACCATTAACCCGTTGCCGTTTTGTCCGTTATTATTATTATTATTATCGTTATACGATCTCGATAGGGCTGTGGTTACAACGTCGCTAGCTATATTTCTTGCAGCAGTTTTTAGATGTGGTTTTGCTATACTAAAACCTCTTTTCAACAGCGGTAGAGCTGTCCTGAAAAGTGCTCTAAAAATCCCTCCTATCCCCGATCCATACATAACCGGTCCGCCTGCATATCCCGGTAACCCGTTACCTGCTTGGTTCCGGTAGTATGCGACATATCGTTCCGGGTCCATAGTTGTGCAATAGTTTTGTTAAAACAAAAACCTATTTCACCTGTCTGAAGTGAAGTTTAGCCACAACTTTACCGTAAGTGAAACGTACGTGTTTGTTCTGGTCGTCTTTAACCTCGATGCAAATGTCTGTAATATTAGATTTATTCACAGCTACGTAATGTGGTTTATCGAATCTAACACTGACGACGTCATTAGATGCCCCGTCTATATGAACAGTTTTCAGTAGTGGTACGTATGAATCACCGACTGGTTGATACTCGATCATATCAGTGTATATATACATGCTATAAAATGACCCTCTTATGTCAGCCTGATGCGGTGCATACGTCACAACAGGTGCACCATCAAAATGATCCTCGTGAGGTTGATTTACAGATCCTAGAGACACACTCGGTTTTAATCCTAAAATAATAGCCAACTTCCCGTAAAATACCAAAGATGTGTTCGCCGGTGCTTTTAGAAATATCCTATTTTTGATGTGATCATAACCAAGTGTCACTCTCGGCGGAAGATTAGCATTTATTTCTCTAACCAGAAACAATACATCCTCGTAATATCCCAGTTTTAATGTATTACATACTTTAGATATGTTTTGAAGATTTTTTTCTTTAATGTAGATAATCACGCCCTCGCCCTCTTCGTAATGTTTCTCATCATAATCCAGTATATTGGGCGCTGTGTTAATAATAAATGGCACATCCTCCTCATTAAATGTGTACCAGGAAATAGGATAGTAAAATTCGATTAATCCGACTTCCCATTGACCTTTGAGGTTCATGCTTTTCGCTAGTCTTGTTTTGTAATTAGAAATACTATTGTCAGGATAAACATCCATTGACGCGTTGCATGGTAGCGTAACGTAAAATCCGCCCTCGCCCATGATGCAGATTTTCACAAATGATATTTATGACAACCGCGCTGTTACTTTAAGGGGTTCTGTATCTCCGCGATCTCCCGTTCTGGCAACCATGAGGAAAATTTAGGCGGC
>NW_015551377.1:0-908 GCF_001515605.1 Sinocyclocheilus anshuiensis | reverse complement strand
CATCATCATTGGAATTGCACCTGGTTACTGCTGGCAATGAGTTTCCTCAGGAAAAAAATTGTTCATCAAAGAAGTAACGGTCCCATTGTTATGCTTCTTTGATGAACAATTTTTTTCCTGAGGAAACTCATTGCCAGCAGTAACCAGGTGCAATTCCAATGATGATGTCTGACTTCCAAAATGGCTCATTTATAATTACACAGTTGACCCATTCCTTACACCTTAACCCACCCTTAAACCTACCCATACCAACAAACCTGTCCCTAACCTTACCCATATCCCACCTCAATAGCAGCAAAAGTGTTTTGCAATACAATATGACCACAATAAGTACATTGTACTTCTTTTTTGATGCAAGTACATAGTAGTTAAGGCCACCTAATATAAAGTGTGACCACAGCCTTTTTGGAAGCCATACATCATTGGTTACTGCTGGCAATGAGTTTCTTCAGGAAAAAGTGTACATCACAGAAACATAACGTTCCCATTGCTATATTTCTTTGATGAACAGAAATTCTTTTTTCCCTGAAGAAACTCATTGCCAGCAGTAACTAGTTGCAATTCCAATGATGATATCTGACTTCCAAAATGGCTGTTCACAGACATTTAACTGTTGCGACTGACGTTTTGGAAGCCAGACATAATCGTTGGAATTGTATGTAGTTACACTGCTGATAATAAGTTTCTTCAGGGAAAAATGTACATCACAGAAACATAGCAGTGGGAACAGCCTTTTTGGAAGCCATACATCATTGATAGAATTGCACCTGGTTTCTGCTGGCATACAGGGGCGTAGATTACGCGGGGGACGCGGGGGACTTGTCCCCCCCACTTTTAATATCACGTAAATTCATCCCCCGCAGTTTTTCGGGCAAGTGTGTTCGCATAGAGGTTTTCAAGAGCCCGTG
>NW_015551376.1:1155-1496 GCF_001515605.1 Sinocyclocheilus anshuiensis | reverse complement strand
TCTCACCAGGTAGTTGAATTAGCTAATGCTGTGCAGGGCATTCAGACTTTGTTGGCTAGATCATTTCCGTCTGCTACTCAAGAGCGCAAATGAGGATGTGAGAGCATCAGTAGTTAACCTGTTAACCTGCACCCCCCCTTTTGGGACTCACAGCTGAAAATGACCTACCTAACTTAAAACTGCAACAGTTCCTGACTTCAGTGTGCTACACACACAATTTTGGTGTCTTTGGAAAGAAGACCCTTTGGGCTTTACTATCCAGTATTTCAGGGTGTCTACAGATATGAACAAGTTAAATTTAAGACTTTTTAAGACCTTTTTAATACCACCTTATGTGAAAT
>NW_015551376.1:0-1108 GCF_001515605.1 Sinocyclocheilus anshuiensis | reverse complement strand
TTTAGTCATTATACATACCACTGCATAGTTTTTCAATTATAAAACAATAGACAGAATCTTAGACATTGTATAAGTGATTTATTTGAGCACTGGAAAAAAATACTTTTAGAATAATTTTTGAGTAATAAAAAGAAATAAGAAAAAAAATGATTAGAATTAACTATGTATGCCAAGTACATACTGTGATTGCTATACATACAGCATTCACACTGATAGTTGCTCATACAGTCAGTAATCACATGCTGATGGCCGGTCATACAGATGGTAATTATACAGATGGCCGGCCATATAGTCAATAATCACACTCTATTCATATAGACCGCATTCACACTGATAGCTGTCATACACACAGTAATCACACGCTGATGTGCGGTCATACAGATGGTAATCATGCAGATACAGCCACATTCCCCACAAAACACACACACATATATGAAAAATGTTGAAGAAGAAAAAAAAAGAATTATTTGTGCAAAAAGCCAATCGCTAAGTTACGCCCCCATCAGATGACAGGTGCGTCACAGTGTGCATCATGTGCCGTCACGAGAGAGCACCAGAATTCAAATAAACAATATTCCGCGTATCTTTGACTTTTTTTTTAGTGGATGGTCTCATTCTGTTTGTGACACTGTATGCTAAAAAACCATATTTCTTTTTACTACCAAGATGCAGTTTTTTGAGCGTACGTTATTCCATAACTGATACAAACAATAACTGTCCCCAAAGAAATGAGATGTGAACAAAGGAATTACCATCCATATTACAATGTTATTGTTTCGTTGGACTAAAAGTGCTCAATGGGATGTTGTTTAGTGGACCCTTACCTTTCTAACTAAACCGGGATTTACAGCTGTGGATGCGTTTATGACTCGTTATTACGATGAATCTGGTACGTACTGCGTTTTGATTATGCATGTTTTGATGTGTACTGCTTACACAAATTTAGCAAATAAATTTTTTATAAGCTTTCCATCGAAAAACAGCAATCTATCGTTGATGCTTGAGGTTTAGACCTTTAGAATATCTGGTTTGTCAAGATTAGTTATGTCCCTTTTCATTTAAACTATTCGTAAACATTGACACGTGCAAACAAAGAGCGTTCAGTGCG
>NW_015551375.1:449-855 GCF_001515605.1 Sinocyclocheilus anshuiensis | reverse complement strand
AGGAGCTCCGGAAGGATAAAAGAAGGAGTGACGACAGTGTTGGAGAAGAGAGGACCAGGCCTGGACTTTATTTTGTGTTTTGTGTTGTCCGCGAGGGGCTGCCGCTTTATCATTTTGTGTTTGTTTATTTTATTATTAAAGTCTTAAATGTTCGCCGGTTCCCGCCTCCTTCGTCCCGATCTACGAACGTTGTTACATAGTCATGCAGAATAAGCCATTAATATGTGCTCTATAAGTACTACTAAACAGCCAATATGCTAGTAATGCATGCTTATCATATCGATTCATGCGAGTGTTAGTTCACCCAAAAATTCTGTCATTAATTACTCGCCTTCATGTCGTTTCAAACCTGTAAGACCTTCGTTCATCTTCAGAACACAAATTAAGATATTTTTGATGGAATCTG
>NW_015551375.1:0-312 GCF_001515605.1 Sinocyclocheilus anshuiensis | reverse complement strand
TAGGCCTGTCGCGATAATTAAATAACCGTCTAATCGCGATTATTTGATCTAACCGCGGTTGTTTCAGACAACCGCGATTATTGTGCTTTTTATACGAGACATGGGGGAGTCATACACCAAAAGAAACAGAAGAGCACCAGTTTGCTTGTCATGCACTGTATAGCCTATACAGGGCTCCAGACTCATTCTTCCCACTCACTGGTCGCTCTTTTGCAACTAACTTTCCCAGCTGGTCGCACGAGCACATGATTTGGTCACAATATTTTTTTTTATTTGTTTTGCGCTACAACATGGGATTATTCAATGCATGCT
>NW_015551374.1:0-564 GCF_001515605.1 Sinocyclocheilus anshuiensis | reverse complement strand
CAGCAGGTGACGTCAGCGAGCGGAGATTCGAGTCTCTGAATCATTTGAGAAGCAACCGATTCGATCGAGTCACTGAATCACTTGAGAAGCAACCGATTCGATAGAGAGTTAATCACCTGATGAGACAAAAACACTCAGAACCAGTGCAAAGAGCACAAGTTATACAGACAGCTCATATTTAGTTGTGATGTATATACGGCGAATCAGAATTTAAATTACACTTGCATGAGAACATTTTCAGCAAGTTTGTAAGAGTTGTGTTTGTTGTTCTCAGCAGGTGACGTCAGCGAGCGGAGAATCGAGTCACTGAATCATTAGAGAAGCAACCGATTCAATCGAGTCACTGAATCATTAGAGAAGCAACCGATTGAATCGAGTCACTGAATCATTAGAGAAGCAACTGATTGAATCGAGTCTGAAAAAGCTCCGTTTCTCCGTCACTGCTTATAAGTGAGCGTATAGTGTTTATGATGAACTGATTCAGACGCACCGCTTCTGTTACTCGGATGCGTTTACTTTCACTAAATAACTCACACTGAATCATTAGAGAAGCAACCGATTCAA
>NW_015551373.1:0-1975 GCF_001515605.1 Sinocyclocheilus anshuiensis | reverse complement strand
GCATTGGTGGTTCAGTGGTAGAATTCTCGCCTGCCATGCGGGAGAACCGGGTCCGATTCCCGGCCAATACAAGAAAAGCCTCCCTTTAAGTAAGGTGTGTGAGCTTCTTATTTGAGGGAGCTCCAGATGCATTTCCTATCTTGCGCATCTCCTCCAGCCAGCAAAGCATTGGTGGTTCAGTGGTACAATTCTCACTTGCCATGCGGGAGACCAGGGTCAGATTCCCGGCCCATGCCAGAAAACCCTCCTTTTAAGTAAGGTGTGTGAGATTCTTATTTGAGGGAGCTCCAGATGCATTTCCTACCTTGCGCATCTGTTTGAGCCAGTCAAGCATTGGTGGTTCAGTGGTAGAATTCTTGCCTGTCTGGGTCTGATTCCCAGCCAATGCCAGAACAGCTTCCTTTTAAGTAAGGTGTGTGTGGTTCTTATTTGAGGGAGCTCCAGCTGCATTTCCTACCTTGCGAATCTCATTGAGGCAGTCAAGCATATTCAATATACATATCTAAACTTAGCCAAGAAAAAGTGTGTTTTTCAGGATGCTGCATTTTACAGATAATTAATGGGAGCACTTTAGACAATGCTTTTTCATGCTTATTTAATGAATTACAAGCAATTACTGCTCATGAAAATCTGAAGAATTCCTGAAGGCAATAAGACTTTACAGGCGGCAGGCAAGAAAGGTCAGGGTTAAAACAACTAATGACAGTAAACTGACCTCTCTGTTTCTCTGAAAAACACCAGAAGAAATATGTCCAGGCTTACGGCTGACCTGCATAAAAGTGGGATAAACTGCAATGTCAGTATTGTAAGATCCCTAAGACAGCGCTACAAGGGCACAGATGGACTGTTGATCATCATGGCAGTGTCAAACAGCATGTAACCCCGTGTCCCCCCCACCCCAGATGTGTTTGAGAACGTGCAAGTGCCTTGGTGGAAGAGTGAATCTCACAGCAAGAACTGGCAAACTTTTCTCAGTCCATTAAGATGAGATGTACTGTAGTACTTAAAGCAGCTGGTGGACACACCACATACTGACTGCTACTTTTGATATTGAGCCCCGCTCTGTTCAGGTACTAATTTTTTCATTTGTGTCTGTCAAATGTCTGTGAAAATTGTTCCGTTTATGTCTCAGTTGTTAAATCTTTTTATGCTCATACAAATATTTACACATAGTAAATTAGAATTTAAGCTTCTTTTTTTTTATGTTTTCGAAGGACGTCTCTTGGTGAATTCTCACCAAAGCTCACAATACTGTGAAATATTATTACAAATTAGAAATGAAAATAGCTATTTTCAGCTGATGTAATTTTTTAAATTACATTTAAAATGTTATATATATATATATATATTAATTAAATTAATTAATTAAGTTAATGATAGCACAAGCCAGTCAAGCATTGGTGGTTCAGTGGTAGAATTTTCGCCTACCACGCGGGAGACCCGGTTCCGATTCCCGGCCAATGCAAGGAAAGCCTTCTTTTAACTAAGGTGTGTGAGAGTCTTATTTGAGGGAGCTCCAGATGCATTTCCTACCTTGCGCATCTGTTCGAGACAGTCAAGCATTGGTGGTTCAGTGGTAGAATTCTCATCTTCCACGTGGAAGACCCGGGTTTGATTAATGGCCAATGCAAGAAAAGCCCCCTTTTAAGTAAGGTGTGTGAGATTCTTATTTGAGGGAGCTCCAGATGCATTTCCTACCTTGCGCATCTGTTTGAGCCAGTCAAGCATTGGTGGTTCAGTGGTAGAATTCTCACCTGTCGGGGTCCGATTCCCAGCCAGTGCCAGAACAGCCTCATTTTAAGTAAGGTGTGTGTGGTTCTTATTTGAGGGAGCTCCAGCTGAATTTCCTACATTGCGCACCTCCTCCAGCCAGTCAAGCATTGGTGGTTCAGTGGTAGAATTCTCGCCTCTCCGAGTCTGATTCCCGGCAAATGCCAGAAAACCCTCCTTTTAAGTAAGGTGTGTGAGATTCTTA
>NW_015551372.1:26602-36623 GCF_001515605.1 Sinocyclocheilus anshuiensis | reverse complement strand
TCTAGATTTACCCAAATTCTCCCCTACAAAATAGAGTGTATTACCGACATGTGTTCCTGTTAACAAACGAGCGGCAGCACTCTGTACCATCTGCAAACGTGTGAGGGAAGCCTGGCTAATACCCACATAAAGGGCATGACAGTAATCGAGATAAAATTATGTATAACCCTTTCGAATTCATTAACAGACATAAAAGACTTGACTTTGGATAATTGCCTCAACTGGAAAAAAAATGCTTTAAGTTTTAAAGCACAAAGATCCAGA
Source organism: Sinocyclocheilus anshuiensis (assembly GCF_001515605.1). Classification (NCBI taxonomy): domain Eukaryota; kingdom Metazoa; phylum Chordata; class Actinopteri; order Cypriniformes; family Cyprinidae; genus Sinocyclocheilus; species Sinocyclocheilus anshuiensis. Next base: position 36,359 of record NW_015551372.1, on the reverse strand, counting down.
TAAGAAGAATCACCCCTGGATCCAAATACCACAACTTTAAAGTTTGTGCAAGTGGGGTGAATAGTTTTGAGATTGTGTTTATAATTGTTTCATGATTAATTGTGTGTTAGCAAACAAGAAAAACTAATGAACTTCAGCATGAAAACAATTTATAAGATAAACTAGGTCAGTGATGTGCTGTAATTATAAACCATATTAAAAATATTACTGTACCTGTTTTATTTTCCAGTGTCAATATGTAAAGACCAATCATCACTGCATTAGACACTATTACGAAGATTAACAAAACCGTTCTTGTGACCAAAAGTGAATCTGAAAAAGTGAAACAGCAGCAGAACTTAAATGTTTTAAATAAATAATAAACATATGGAGTAAATATTACAATGACGCTAAAGTTATTCTTGTGGTGTGTTTGTGTGTGTACTGGTATTCACTATGTTATAGGGACCAAATATCCCCTTGGGAAAATTTTGTTTCAGTGGGTTTCAACATGCATTTCACACACAAAACAATACAAATAGCAACAAAAACACAATATATAAAATTTAAAAAATTGCTTCTCCTCTGTGGCTATCCGGAGATCACAAAGAGCAAATTTCTGCAGCATTGTTGCAAATTTATGCACCTTGAGTGTGATTTAGACAGGCACAGTGAGTGCGTCACTTGCCTGGGGTGGGCTTGACAGGTACAGTGAGTGCGTCACCCACGCTGAGGCTGCGGTTGCTGAGACAGACTGCTCTTACTGCGAGAGCATAAGCCTCACCCTGCTTCGCTTGCAGATCACCTTCTTCAATGAAGATGGCCCCGCTCCTCCCACTCTCATTTTTCTCCTGTCCCAGGAGCCTCTGAGGAAGAACCAGTGGAGTCACAGGCCTGAGCAACCAGGCTTGAGTGATCTCTTTCCATCGCAGGTCCAACGTGCTTCACTCTCCCCACAGCAGTTCGATTCACCCGCATGCTTTGCACATGAGGATCAAAGCCCCTCGTCTGCAGCAAGCGGTTTGATCTATTTTGGCGGATCATCACCAAGGCTATGCACCCATCCAAGCCCTGCAGGACCATCTCGGCCTTACTGGACAGGGATTATTCACCGACTGACCAGGCTGGCTCAGTGCTTCACACAATGGTGGTGCTTCAAGTGTTTCAAGCCAAACTCCTCTGTGGACTGGACGAGCCCGGACCAAATCTGTATGCTTTTAAGGAGCTGCGCACAGCTACTGACCTGGCTCTGCATGCTACTAAGGCACAGGTGATTGGCACGGCCATGGCAAACTTGGTGAGATGGTCCTCACTGCAGAACACAAGATCCAGGGGGCGAGGTTGGATCCAGATCCAACTCCTCCCACCTTACATATACCTAAACCTACCCGTCTCCAGCCCCTGATCCCTAAACCCACCCATCTCCACCCCTAAACCTACCATCCTCACCCCCTAGATATGGATCCAACCCTGTCCCCTGGATCTTTGTTCTGCAGTGAGGGGCTACTGAGCTTGGTGGTGCTTGAGCGCCAACTTTGGCTGGACTTGATGGAGATCAAGGATGCAGACAAAGTCACCTTCCTCGACTCCCCTGTCTCCCCCACGGGGTTATTTGGCCCTGACATAGACGGTGTTGCATAGCACTTTACTGCAAGTCATCGCAAGCTATGCGCCACCTCCTGCCTAAGAAATCCAGCTCGGCAGCTGGTTCAGGTCACCAGAAGGCTCCATCTTCCCAGAAGCCTGCGAAGCCTGCGCTGTCTCCAGCTCAGCCTCAGCCAAAATCAGAGCCTGGGCTCCGACAGCACCCTCAGACAGCTAAAAGCTACCTCTTCTCTAAGCGCCAGGGACCCCACCTCAGAGTGGCATTGGACCCTGAACCGCAGAAGCCGTCCTGATCTAGATGCAAAGAGAAAGAAGAGAGTGCCATGTCCCGCTGAGGCCGGACCGCCCTCAAAGAAGTCTCATGCTCACTCTCTAGTTCCAGTTCCTTCCCTCTCAGCTCATGCCCGAGCAAATTACTGCTGTAATAACGGACCCACATACTCAAAAGAGCACTTCTCCTCTTCACAATACCACAAAGGTTAGCTCCCTGCCTTCGTGCAGCGCCCTGCCACTCGAAAAACTCAGACCACTTGCTGCCCAGTTCTTGGCTTGGGAAGTCTTCCTGGGCGTGTCAAGCTGGGTTCTGCATATCATAGAACGAGGCTACTCGCTCCAATTCGCTCGCAGATTCTCTAGCTTCAGAGGTGCTTTTCAAACATCAGTACAGGACAGCGATTCACATGTTCTCCTGCCTGAAGTGCAAAGTCTGCTTGCAAAAGGAGAGAATCTGGAGCGGTATTCGAGATAGTTGGATTTAGTATCCATTAAGGGCACTGCACTTTGGCATTTTGAAGGCATGGGACAGACTTGCACACTTACTTCTTTCATTTAGTAAGATAATTATATCTTAGTGTAGGCTATATCTTTAGATTTTTATAATTCATTATTTTCTTGTCGATCCACCAGTTCACATTTACAACTGTGTGATTTCTGCATAAAAATAAGGGTCATTTTTGGCTTTGGTCTAAACCAGTCATATAATGAGGTTTGGGCCATACAAATTACGGGAGTTTTACCGGAGGCGAATGTGGCAAACATATAAAATATGCCCAGTGGGATATTTTTATAGAAAGATAAAAAATACGGGAGAAATACGGGAAAATATTTAAACGGGATGATAGCGGGATAGAATGGTAAAATACGGGAGAATCCCGGGAAAAACGGGAGGGTTGACAGGTATGCTAAAATTACTTTGTCGATTTTGGTCACACAGATAAATGTTATACTGTACATCATTCGAAACTGTTAAGTGTCTACTTTTATTTGTGTGCACTCACAATAACAACAAAACTTTGTGCTTTTGTAAAATAAAGAAAACGAACAGGGTGTACTTTCAGCCATCTCAGTCTCCGCGAACTTCTTTCTGAAACGCGTCACTAAAATGAACTGAAACTCAGTGAATACTTCACACACAGACATGAGAAACACTATAGAAAGCTTGAAGTGTCTACTTTAAAATTAAGTCATGTTAAAAACAAATATTATCTGATAAAGTAATCTGTATGAAACCAACGTGATGTACAGTCTTTCCCGTCTGAGCTCATTATCTGTAATATGATCACGCCCACGCGCAGCACACGCTATTCATACGGTAATCATCCACGTGAGATGCGCGAACATGTAAACGCCCACATTTCCTCCGTAAACAAAGCCTGAAGATTCATCAATTTCATCTCAGATACTTTTCGTTTTTGGAAGAAGATACGCTGTGAAGAATAAGCTTTGGATTTACCTCAGAAGAAGTATGCGATGCAACGTGTGGCTTGAGCAGCGGAGGAGATCATTTCTGAGGAGTAAGTAATGTTTCTTATTTGCATTAGTTAACATGTTACTCTGACAAACTTGAACACATTTACTGTTTGGGTTTTTCCCAAACTATAATTCCAGACTAAAATGTTTGAAATCGAGTGAAACATTTTGAATATGATTTAATTCATTGTATCTAAATTTCGTACAACGCGAGGATGTTTTTATGCTCTATATAATATAAAACAATACGATATAAAAGTAATATGAATATTTACACTGAAACATGATGAATGTTAGTCTAAGAATGTTTAGACCAATGTTTATTATTAATACTCTGTTCGCGAATAGATGTTTATAATGTGCTAAACAATAATAATTAATTTCTCAGATATAAAATGTCAGTTTTTACGATAGTACAAAGCATGTGTGAGTCTATGACTACAAAATCATACTCTCTCTCTCTCTCTCTCTCTATATATATATATATATATATATATATATATAATACAGATGCTCCTGATATCAACATGTTCACAGATGTTTTTGTTTTGTTTTAGTTGTTTGTTCTTTAGTGATCTGATTCCTGCACCACAGATGAATCCTGCTGACTTTCAAACTGTTTTCCTCTGAGAGCGCTGTACCAATATCAGATGTTCAACTACACTGAAATTCTACACAAATATGGTAAATGATAATAACATGCTCACAGATGTTTTTTTGTTTTGTTTTTGTTATTTGTTCTTTAGTGATCTGATACCTGCACCAGGATTCATCCACAGATGAATCCTGCTGGCTTTCACTTGAGTCTCTTCAAACTGTTTTCTTCTGGGAATGCTGTACCAATATCAGATGTTCAACTAGACTGATAATTCTACACAAATATGGTAAAACAAGCTCCTTGACTACTGATGATATTTTTTTTCTTGAATCCATGGAAAGAAGCAGCAAACACTGGAAATATCAGGTATGGTTTACTTGTTTCACTTGTTGAACAGAATCTGATTTCAGGAATGACACAAAGTCTGTTCACGTCTCTGGGTTTAGATCAATGTGCTCAGTAATATGTCTTTGACCTTCACTGTGTATATTTTGATTTTACTGTGTTTTAAATAAAATACAAATAATCAAAACCCCATTATTTTACTCTCCTCACATTCTTTCTTACCTGCCTCACAGTCACACTGATGGGCCATTAGGGGAGGGCCCTTTGTCTCTCAGGTGTGAATCACTAAATATTCATGGTCATTGTCACTCCCTCGCACACTGCCTTTCTAACCCAAAACATGTCTTAAAAAATTTAAATTAATATATTGTTTTCTGTGAACGAGTGAGCAGAATGATTTTCACATAAATTTGAAGGAAACATTCTAGCCTACAAGGCTGATTACTCAAAAGTCTTATTCAGAACTATTCAGTATGAGTTTTATGGCCTTATTTCAGATAACATTTTTTTACAAACTTAGTCACACATCACATACCATTCTTGAGATTCGCATTCGAGGGGGTGGTTGCCTTTCGGACCGTCTCTGGCCCGTGCACTTTTGCGAAGTGCAGATCTTTCCCCTCTGAGGCAGATGGGAATCCGCATTATGAACGACGACTGGCTTGTGTTAGCCAGATCTTAGCCAGATCAAAGCAGGAACTTTTCGCTCACAAGTCACTGCTGCTCAGCCACCTGGAGTGTCTTTGGACTGAAAATTGATTTAGCCAAGAGCTTTTTGTCTCCCAGCCAGCAGGTCGTCTACCTGGGGACAATTATCGATTTGGCCCAGATGCGGACCTGGCTCTCGCCGGAATACTCACTGACTATTCAGTGGCTAGCGGCTCAACATTTTTTAGAGGATACTCGGCCTCATGTCGACCACCTCCTCTGCAATTCCTCTGGGCCTGCTTCATATGTGGCCCCTCCAATCCTGGCTTAAAGCCCATGTACCGTCCCACGCTTGGTGCCTAGGACTTCTTCGCTTCAAGGTAACCCACTGCTGCATCAGAGCTGTGGCCCCTTGGAAGGCCCCTCTCCTGTATCAGACAAGTGCCCTACCAGGACTCAAGAAGCAAGAGTTTTGGAACGAAGTCCTGCATATGGGCGGGTACCCGTGGGTACCCGATGGGTGAACCACTAATATTTGATGTAATGGATGGAATAATATTTATATGTCAGACAGTTGCTTTCAAACGGTCCCGTGCTTGTGTTCACGCCCTGTGAAGACTGTTAAAGTCTTCTAATTACAGTGTGATTTGCAGCACTGAGCATTGTAGATAATCTTGCTGCCACTGATTGACAACTGTAGTGATTATATTAAAGGGAGCGCCCTTTGCTCACTTTCAGTATTTAATCTGTTCACAATTTGAATACAAGTTTTAGCCTTTTTTTAAAACAGTTCATAACAGTCTGAGTAATTCTGAGTCTTGAACAGAAAACTTTCAAGTGTCGGCTTTGTAAATGTATATTGGCTATGTATCTAGTCAGAAAGACTCATGAGCAGCAACCTTTTCATTTTGGGTATGTCATTTATGTCCCCATGCCAAAATGAAGAGGTTAATCGTCTGTATAGCATGGCCCTGTGATGTAATTTACAGTATGCACAATTTGTTCAAAATAGATTGTTCACAATGTACGCCATAGTTTTATACTGTTTATGCGATGGATGTCGGCTTCTCGCTTTAGCGTCAGTGAAGCGAGTGGGCAATTTACAAGCGCTGTCAGTCAGTGCTTCGTGCCTTGAGTTTGGGTCTAACGACTGTAGAGTTGTCCACAAACCAAGACACAGCTATGTGCCTTAAAGGCCCCGATATACTTCAAACGAAATCGAAGAACGAACTGATATGACGTCATTTCAAACAAAATCAGGCCGAAACGAAATTCGTTTTGAGTTCGTTTTGGCAGTTCGAAACAGCTCACCAAATCAAACTTTCTGGGGCAGTTCGTTTTGGCTCCTAAACACCTTTGAGCTTCCATTGGTCCGTGGCAATTACGCAATCGGTGGGTGTGTTCTGAAAGTCCACCTTCTTTGACGTGAGATTTTTTTCCCCAGTTCGTTTCTCATTCCACGGAGGTCAGACAGGAGAACAACATCTAGAACAGCAACAACACCAAGTTACTAGCAATATGAATACACTGGAATAGCTGAGCAGCCACAGATATATCCGCACCTGTACGATCGCTCGCGGAAAGACTTTAAAGATTCAGAGAAAGCATTTAATTCCTAGAAAGAAATTGCAACGAAGCACGAGTTATGCAAAGTGACGTGGAGAAACATCCGATGCCAGTTTTCCAAAGCCATGAAAAGAATGAAAGAAAGAGTGGAGATAAGGTGGCGAGTAGCAAATACATGTTTCAAATAAATATTTTTACACCATACTGCTGCTGCTCTCGTTTTTTTCTGTAAGCAAATTTGAAAGGTATGCAATAGTAAAGTATATGTAGAGTGCTCTAGCCACTTCCAGCATTCAGAGCAGCTTTCTGTATGGTTTGGAGATCACTCTAAAGGGCTGCCACTTACGAAGCACAGACTATCCTGCAGGAGAGTTGATGGCCGAGAGTTATAGCCTCGGTGGGATTACAGTGTCCTATTGGAGTTGGGGCCCACTCCACCAGGGGAATGGCCTCCTCCTGGGCTTGGTCCAGCAGAGTTTCTATTGGTGATATATGTGTACAGCCTCTGGCTGGTCTTCCCCATCTACATTCACCAGGTTTTATAACTTGGATGTCCTGCCCTTCAGGCATGGATTTTGTCCACTTAATTTACCTAATTCCCTGTATAAGTGGAGAAGGTCTTGTTTTGTAGACTTGTAGCATCTGGACCAATCAGACACACAATTTTTTTTAAAAAAATGCTATAAGCAGTGTCGGGAAACATTAATTGAGCGTTGCTTAACTCTAAAATTTGTTTTGTTTCTTGACAATATTTTTATTCAGTATACTATACCAAGGTTTCTGCAGGTTTGATGAATGTAAATTTGATTAAAGCAAGAACAAATATCTGCCAGTGGCTCAGAAAAATAAACCTATTTCAAGGGGAAAAGCTTTTGTACCTTACTGACTGACATGTGGTATTGTTTTAAGCATAAGCTCACTAAGTTTTGTTCAAGACATTTTACATTTGCTTTAAGTAAATAGATCTTTTTTTGAGGATGTTTAGATATTAATTTTAGCAAAACAAAAATACTGAAGAAGATATCATTATTATTATTTATTCGTATTTGTTTTTTTTTTTGCTATGCACGTAACATTTAATGAAATTAATATATGTAGGACTTCCTGCTCTGATTTAAGACCCTGTTTACACCTGGTATTAAAGGATTAGTTCACCTGCAGAATAAAAATGTCCTGATAATTTACGCACCCCCATGTCATTCAAGATGTCTTTCTTCGGTTGAAAAGAAATTAAGGCTTTTGAGGTACAACATTCCAGTATTTCTCTCCATATAATGGACTCCAATGGGAGGCAACGGGTTGAAGTTCCAAATTGCAGTTTCAGTGCTGTTTTAAAGGACTGCATGAACCCAGCTGAAGAATAAAGCTCTTTTCTAGCAAAACGATCTGTCATTTTCTGTGGGAAAAAAAAAAAGCATAGCCTACTTTTTTCTGAGAGAGAAAAAATGTCTGAATTGTGAGAAATCATAATTTGTGTAAAGGAATAAAAGTTATTGGAGTTTTACTGCCACACGTGTTCATTTCAGCTGGAAACTGCAGTGAATTGTATGCATAAGTAAGTTATTAGAGTTATTCAAAAATGTAGGTAGTTGGCGTTTCTCATATAGGCGGTAAAAAAGTTAATTAAAAAAGTGATGTAAGTGTTCAAGTATTTTAGTTGCAATGAGCGATATTATAGATTACACCACTTACACTACAGATGTTTGATATAAAATATTACTGTTTTAGTGAGTCTCTACAGCTGGGGGTAAAATGGAAAGCGTGAAATTGCATGGTGTATCACTAGGGTGTTTTCTCCAGGGAACAGTACATTGCAAGAGGTAAACTCAGAATTCTGAGTAAAAAGTCTGAATTGCAAGATGTAAATTCCGAATTCTGAGAGAGAGAAATAAAGTCACATATAAAAATTCACAGTTACCTTTCTTATATTTTATATTTCATGGTGGAAATAAGCTTTAAAATGATTATGTAAAGTGTGCTTCTTATACAGTATGCCTAACACATCAGCTCTAACTCTATGCATAAACTGTAGCGTCTGGACCAATCAGACACAATTTGTTTTTGTTATATTTAACAAATACTCCGTAACACCCCTCAATCAACAAGACAACTATGAGGGCTCAATGTACCCTTCTCCCGAAATGCAGCTAACGCCTCAAAAAGGCAGAACAGGCCTCTGGTTCCATGACAACCGATGCTGATAACACTGGTTTTATTGCTCAAAGGAATGCGGGCAGAGCAACTCTCAATTCATTTACCCTTAGGAAAGACACAAAATGCCTATAAAAAATTTACTCTTCTCTAATTAATTCATGGAAAAAACCTTTCTGCGAATGAACACATCTCCTCAGGACATTGTGTATACCATTACTGTTCTTGTATATTGTCTTGTATTTCAATTGTATACTGTGTTGTGTGTGTGTTATGATAGATCACTAGTTAATATAACCCCACCGATACCATGTTTGGTCTCTTTGAATTTGTCTTCTGATGATCTAAATGAGCGTTTATATGATATGTTGATATTTATGCAACATATTAGTGTTCTAAGAATCTTTAGTAGTCTTTGCATCAACATCCAATACAGTTAGATATGCAAATTGCCATGCTTGGAGACAAAGAGTCATAAACTTTCCCTCCAAAAGTTCAAGTCACCATTGGCTCTTTGACCACCGAGAGGTTTGACCTCCACAGACCTTAAAAGGCCTCACTTGAGTGACCTGCTTTGCTGAGGATGTGAGCTAGAACTATTCCTCAAGAACCCAACCTAAGCTTGTGCCAGGCTCCGGCCTAGTCTTTCTACGTCAAGATCCTTTGACTCAAACTGGTTCTTTTTCATCAACCAACTTCAGCAAAGATCAACTTGAGCCTTCAGATTGCATCAGGACTCTCTTTCAGACAGACAAGACGTGCAAGTATCAAACTTAGTCTTATTAATTGGTACATTAAATATCAGTTGCACTTTTAAAAAGGTGTGTTTAAACTAAGAAACTGATGTTTCCTTCAGGCTGAAGATCTGCTGAATATCAAATTGTACCATAGCTTCATCTCTTTATTTCTCTTCTCTTTACTGCTTAAGCTTTAACCCCTTTTCCTATGCCAGCTGTATGCATGTGTGTGTGTGCGTGTGTATGTTAGACTAGTTTAAATGTTTATGTAGTGTGACGAGCGTCCCGAAGCTGCATCAGCGTCGCCCTGGAAACAAGCGAGGAACACCTGGCCATCCTCATCACAGGCTGATCGGTCACAGCTGCAGCTCATCAGGCG
>NW_015551372.1:17163-26471 GCF_001515605.1 Sinocyclocheilus anshuiensis | reverse complement strand
CCCACAACATGGACGAAATCCTCCAGCGGCTCACCGAGGTTAGCATCCGCCAGCAACAAATCGTTGAGCGCCCCGCCACCCGTCAAGGGGAGACAGAGCAGGAGCTTGCGGCCCTGCGTGCCGCCGCCGCTCAACGCGTTCCGCTGCCGGACCCCCGAGTACAGGCCGCGCGTGTGACCGACCAGCCCCACAGGAGCACTGCACGGACCCTCTGCACTGGGAAGACGGAAGAGAGCACTCACGGCACCGGAGCACCTACCTGGACCTTTCTCCCTACCACCCACCACACCAATAAATCCACCCTCCGGGGTATTGATTAAGATTTCCTTGTCGTGTGATTCTTCACCCCGTTACAGTTGTTAATAAAGTCTTACTTGTATCACACTTGAGGTTGTTCATTGTTTGCTCATAACTGGAGTCCGTAATCTTGCAGATTTTTGCTACATGCTCTGAGTAGTATTGTACAGTAAGAAAGTTATTTTCCTTAACCAGGAAATTAACATTCTTAGAATTGACAGACAGTTGACACTGAGATGTCAAGTAAATACATACAGTGAATCTAAATATTTATAATTATTCATAACTAGTTATAATTAATTATTCATATTTCCCCTTTGAGCTGATTCGCTACAGACCACAGCCTGGTGGCTTGGATCTCATAATTGGCTCATGCTTTCTAGGAGCCCTCATTACGGGTGCTCCGGAGCTGGGCTCGCAGAGCAGCTTTGTTCTGCACTTGCTTATAGCACAGTGCCATTGGATACATTCCCCAACAGGAGAGACTGTTTCAAAGGGAACGCTCCAGTTACTAACGTAAGCTTGGTTCCCTGAGATATGGGAACGAGCGTTGCATAGCCTGCTGTGCTATAAGGCTGCACACGAGTCGATGTCTGTTGCTATCAGTCAAAAGATTCTGATGAAATGGCACTCAGAGCCAATTTATAGCAGTCAGATCCACCTGTTCTGGCGGGATGATGCGCCATATGTTCAAATGAGGCTTCAGTATTCAGAGTAAACAGGAGTTTCCCCCATACATGTCCTTGACGCAACACTCATTCCCTTATCTCAAGGAACCAAGGTTACCTTAGTGACCTGAGCGTTTGTACAGTAGAAAAATCATTACGCCTATTGAATGCCCCCATAATGATAGGAATACCAGTGTGTGTGTGTGTGTGTGTGTATGGGTGAGATGATCTCATGTATGTCCACATGTCTGGATAAATGGCTCATTGAGTTAACAATGGTGTAATGTGCTTTAGTGCTTTAATACATGGTATTTGCATGTCTACATTGCATCGAGTGATGGGTTGTAACCTAACTAGATCATAACTAAACTAGAAAAAAGATGTGCTGTCATTATAATGAATCAAGGTGTCAACACTGTAAATGACAGACTGCAGCCTACAAACAGATGCATGTATGAAACAAATTCATGCTGTAACCTCATCCTATGTAAAATAAATATTATTCTCTTTGATTCTTACAGGAATTTAAGATAAAACACATTAAAGCACTTTGTTACAGTGAAAATTTCATCAGATTATTGTAATATGTTTTTTTTTCTAGAGGATCAATGTAACAGATATATTGATCCAGTTAAACAGAGATCATATCAGAATGAATCAAATACTTACAGCCGAGCGCATATCTGCATCTATTGAACCATCTCTCATTTGTCATCACTTGTAACACTGGTAAAAGGACAACAATGGTGAATCCTAAAACAGGACAATAATTATTTTAATGTTGGATATTGTAATTCAACAAGCAAACCATAAATGAACATCAGTCTCTGTGAATAAAGAGTGTGTTAAAATGGCTCTATAGAAGAATGAACATATAATGTCCAAATGTGTTAATCTGAACCCTCAATAAAATGGACACAAACCATTATAATTATGAACTCACCTGCTTTGGCAGATCCAAACGTGTAGAACAGGAGGATGAATTGTAAAGTAGGCAGAATTTCAAAGATAATTTCAGCCACAATGTCAAATATTTTAAGTATTTGTCCTCTTTTGTTTCCAACCTCTATAACTAAAACTAAATGAGAAACATTTTCAATAATTAACATCTTATTTGATTCAGTTTTGAGTAATTATAATTCCACGATAACAGGACAGAATAAAAAAAAACTGTAAAATAAACAACAAAAGCAGGTGAACTGAGTAAATCAACGTGAGAGTTTTGATATGAAATATATAAATATATATGAAATATATATAATATAATGAAAACACCTATATGTACTATTTCTATGACAACTGAAAACTACAATATCAGATCTGTACAATAAAACATGTTTGCATTTTAATATCAAAATCTAATGTGTAATACTACTGAATATACTATTGAATACTATCTATAGCAGGGGTGTCAAACTGTTCCAGGAGGGCCGCAGCCCTGCTCCAACACACATACCATGCAGTTTTCAAATAAGCCTGAAGGACTTGATGAGCTGGATTGGGTGTGTTTAATTAGGATTTAATCTAAACTCTGCAAGGCTGTGGCCCTCCAGGAACTGAGTTTGACACCCCTAATCTATAATGTTCAGATCAGGATGTTCAGATCAGTGTGAATCTGATAAAACATTTAATCTTATTCACTCATTGTATCTGATGACTAATGGGAATAAAACACACAGAAATACTTACGGTAAATGATTTTGGCGAGGCAGGACAAAAACACTATTACAAACAGTACTATTATCACGACTCTGTCAAACTCAGCATAATTTAGAAGCTTTTCCCAAGCACTTGTAAAAAGAGCTGAAAGAAAGGAAGATATAAAAAGGAACTATCATCAAATCACAACCAAAATATGAGTACAGGTTGGAAAGTGAAAGTGACATGACGTGTAGCCAAGTATGGTGTCCCATATTCAGAATTTGTGCTCTGCATTTAACCCATCCAAGTGCATACACACAGAAGGGAGTGGTGAACACACACACAGTGAATTCACATCCGGAGCAGTGGGCAGCCATTTGTTGTGGCAATTAGGGGTTCAGTGCCTTGCTCAAGTTACTGAAGGTGGGAAACTGTGCTGTTCATTCACTCCCTCCACCTATAATTCCTGCTGGTACTGAGACTCAACCCCACGACCTTCGGGTTACAAGTCCGACTCTCTAACCATTAGGATACAGCTGCAACTGACAAAACACTCTTATCATTTAACTGATGGTTTTTATGTACAACTTCTTGCTGTATCATAATTTACACTGACAGTCTTTGTTATATTATATTATATTATATCATATCATATATCATATCATATCATATTATTTCAATAATCCAATTGTTGTATATTATAATCAATAAGATCATAAGACAGTTCAGTCCTATAAACATACAGAGATTCAGCACTGAACACATGTAAGATCTATTATAATAATAAATTAGGTACCATGTAGAGCTGCTTAATCTTTCTGCATTATGATTCATGTTGTGTTACTGTTTCAGATTTGCGGAACAATATTCAGAACATTCAAATTCTAACAAGCACATTTTTTGTTTATTTCCATTAATGTGCACTTTAATGTGTTTATGATAATGATGGGCATTTACCTGAATAAACAACAACTAAAAGAACAGTATATTCTACAACAGAATTATAATTCAGAATCCATGTTGCAGTGTAGCCTGTAAAACAGAAAATACTTAATGATTACAATCACAACATCAACATACCGAAACACTAAAACACAATGTAAATTTAAAGTTTTAATCAACTTTCTTTTGGTAAATCACACACATAAAGATGTTTGAACATCTGGGCATTATAATCCATTTTGGTAACAATTTGCATATGCTCCTGATCGCAACATGAATCAGAAAATAAAAACGGTGCATTTTAAATGCAGATTTAGTTTTTCTGTCACCTAGCATACAGATGTCCTCAATGCTAGCAGGCATAGACTAAACATTTTGATTTCATGGGGTCTTTAATGTCTTTTCTTTGCATTATTAGTGTTCATAAATATTGTAGCCTCACAGCCAGGTCCTCCTTGTTCTTCATTATTTCTTCATTTAGACCTTCCAAAGAAGTTTCTCTGGGCACTCAAGGACACGTCTCAGTCTCGTCTCTTCTTTAAACAATGTTATGTGTCTTATTCCCCCTCTGTCTGTCTCCACAGCCTCGTGAGAGAGGACGCATGCGATTCCACAAACTGCAGAATGTGCAGATAGCACTGGATTTCCTCCGACACCGGCAGGTACGAGAACATCTCAACTTACAAACTATATTAAAAGGATAGTTTGTCCAAAGATGACAGTTGTCCTTATTGTCCTTATTCAACCTCATTTGTTTTCTTTCATCCATGGATTACCAAAGGAGACATTTAGCAGATTGTCCTAGCAGCTCCCTTACATAAAGTGACCATATTTTGGTCACAGCAAAACTGACCATCAAAGAATTGGGTAACACTTTATTTTGATGGTCCCTTTTGAACATTCTGTTGACAATAAGTAACGTTGCACCTACATGTCTTCTAACTCTCATTAGACTGTCTCCTTAATATCTGCTAAATTTTTATTGTGATGGTCTCCCAACAGACATTATACTGACTATAAGTAACTTTGCAAGTACATGTCAACTTATTCTAACCCTAACCCTACCAGCAGGGCCATCGCTAGTCGGGTTAAAGGTGGTAATGATTATAGGGGCCCACAACTGTGGGGCGATTACAACCGACTGCCTTCAAACAGGTCCCATGGGTACAACCTGCACCGGGGCCCCGCAAACCCCAGCTACGGCCCTGCCTACCAGTCTACTTATATTTTAACACTCTAATGGGAGTTAGTAGACATGTAGGTGCAACATTACTTATAGGCAACAGAATGTGTTAAAGGGACCATCAAAATAAAGTGAAACCTTAATTTTCTGATCTCTTTAATAAACTGATCAAATGAATCATACCTGTGAACTCATGTACATATGGAGCCACCCAAAGCAACAAGAGAGGCCTCAGAAAATAAAGAGCACAACAAGAGACTGACTCATTCAGAGACCCTAAAACAAAACCAGATAATAATATGAGCTGCACTAATAAACAAATATTTTACTGACGATATACTGCTTCAATAGCCAATCGATACTGAAACACTTACCTTCAGAAGCACCCCAAAGGACAAAAGCAAGAAACATCAGAATATTTGGACAGAAAACTAGAAACATCTGAAGATAGAAAAATAGATCTAGAGAGAAAATACAAAATAACTCAAATTAAGTCAAATAGTTAAATTATGTTTTAATGAAATATTGGTTCCACTTTATATTGGGTGTCTTAAATGGCAATGTATGTTACATGATGTTCTGCAAAACTCTTATAAGATTCACAATAACTGCTACTGAGGTCAAGATACGGATTGGGTTAGGGTTAAGGTTAGGTTTATGGTAAGGTTAGTCAGGTTATGGTCAACAATGTTTTTCCAGATACAATTACATGCAGGTAATTTAAATGTATGTACAATGTAAAAATTACTATAATATTTTTTTAAAGTCATAAACGGATGTAAATTACAGTCAGTAACAACATTTAATACTGTTTGTCTTTTTTGATTGGCAACGGAATAAACAGCAGAGAAAAGTACAAATTCGTCACGTGTATTTATTTATTCTAGATCTCAATGACGTGTGGGAGGAAAGACACTATATTTATTTGGAAACACACTAAACAAACAATTAAATAAATCTATTAATTCAGGCTACAAGATTATGTCTTTTTTTATCTGTTGACTTACCTTGTAGTCTCGGTATCAACTTTGACTCAGCTGAAATTACATGTTTCTTTTTGGTGTTAACTGTACATAAGTATTGTCCCTCATCTTCAGCTGTCAGATTGTCCAGACGGAGGGAGAAGTTTCCATGTTGAATTTGGTCAGTAAAGAAATGAGCTCTATCATGATACTCCTGCTGAGTTCGACTCTCACCATCCAGAAACAGATGAACCAGAGTCTCTGAGTCTGCTCTTCTCCATTCCACCTTCAGATCCTCCACTGGTAAAGGTTCAATAATATAACAAGGCAAAACCACTGAAGATCCCAGAAATGCAGGTGTGTGACGAGAACATTTAACATCAAACCCTGGAAAAAATAAAATAAAATAAAGTGAAATACCTGTTTAGGCAAATGAACAGTAATGACTTTGTGCTTTGTGTATAAATTCTCCTTATTTGAGCATTCATGTATTAAGGGTACAGAAGATACAGGACCCTATTGTTTGTGTTTTCTCCTCTTGTTATCATACTACAATGGAAATCATTATTTAAAGAACTTAGCAGATAGATATTTATGAGTAGAAATGAATAATTATGTACTGTATGTGAAACAGTCTGCATTATTTTTTAGTCCTGTTTTCTGTGCAATCTTTTGTGGAGATTGTTGTGCCAACTGTTCCTTTTTTCTCTCCACAAAAGTCTATTTTAGTGGTTTTATTTTTTTATTTTTTATTGTTTTGACAGTATCAGTTAATAACATTATTTTAGATGTATTTTTAATTTGGTATGAAACACCTCTCAGACACACACACCCGCAACTAAAGCATCTACGGTCCAGAGATGTGTTTTTAAGTACCATAGTACTTTCAAACTGAATATTTAAAACATGAGCAGTCCAGAGATGTATAACAATATCAGAGAATTATACTTATGCCGGAAATGACCATAATGTTAATCTGGAAATACAATTTTTAAATTTACATCATATATTGATCAGGGCTACAATAGTAAGTCCAGTTATTTTCCACTTACCCAGTATCACCTCTGTGTCTGCTGAATGCACACAATCCTGGTCACTGTAAACTTTACAAGTGTATTTTCCAGCATCTTCGGCTCTCAGTTTTTCCAGACAGAGGGAGAAGTTTCCATCTTTAATCTTCTTCTTTAAAAAATGAGCTCTGTGATGATAATCTTTGTGCTGTTTCTTTGGTCGACTCTGACCATCTTGATACAGGTGAACCAGAGTCTCTAAGTCTGCTCTTCTCCATTCCACCTTCAGACTTTTCTGTAACAAGCTTTTGTCAACACGACATAATAAACCCACTGAACCTCCCAGGGCAGCTGTCGGATGACCAGAGGAATTTTTTACTTTGAACTCTAAAAAGGAACAGACACAATGGTTCTAATGTTATATATCCTCCTGACTACCAGGAAAAAAAAGTTTTGTGAATTTAGTATTTTGTCATGTCATTACGTTGTTTAGAGCAGGGGTGGGCAAACTTGACCCTTCCAGGCCACTTTCTTTCAGAGTTTAGCTCCAACTCTAATCAAACACACCTGAACCAGCTAATCACTGTCTTCAAGACTACTAGAAGGCTACAGGCAGGTGAGTTTTAGCAGGGTTGGATCAAACCTCTGCAGGAAAGTGGCCTGGAAGGGCCAAGTTTGCCCATCACTTGTTTAGAGCATAAAAAAATATTTGAAAAAAAAAAAAAAGATATTTATGCCATGTCCTCTGTAGAAGACATCGGGACTATAAAAAATCCTGTTTTTTAAGAAATAAAAAGACATGAATAGACATGAAAAGGCAAAAACAGCGGGATTTTTGTTTTCAAGTGGGATTTTTTTTTGTTGTAATCACAAATCAATTTTCATTTTTATACCAAACTTTATATAAAGACGATTCTCAACTATGTTTTTCTTTATGCAAAATGCGTGTAAAATGGCCATAAACAAGTTTTATATACAATGTATCTATAAACTGTATCTAATTTGCATATTAATGTGTTGTTGGGGCAACATAGAATGAACAAATAAGTGCAATAATGGGAGTAATAATTAGCAAGGTCATAATAATATCTAATATTTAATAGGAATATTGATACATAATTTGTTCTCTATTCATTTGTTGTGTCTCCCAAAATGTGTAATAAACATGCTTTAAGTCCTGGTGTCCTCTACAGTGAAATTGATGTCCTGTTTCATAACAGAAGGTCATTTTTGTCATGTCATTACATTGTTTAGAGCATAAGAAAAAATTTGAAAAATAAACATTTTGAAAAATGATATTTTATTCATATGTTATGTTATGTCCTCTGTAGAGGGCACCAGGACTTTCCTGTTTTAAAAATAAATAAAAAGACATTAATAGACATGAAAAGGCAAAAACTGAGATTAAAAAAAAAAATCCCCAATCCATTTTAATTTTTTCTACCAAACTTTGTATAAAAATGATTCTCAACTATATTATGAAAGATATAACAGAATGATTTGATATACCATTTTGCTTTATGCAACATGTGCGTAAAATAGCCATAAACGGGTTGTCCCATTATGTACAATGTATACACTGTATATCATTTGCATATTAATTTGTTTTTGGGGCAACATGTAATGAAAAAAGAAGTGTAATAATGGGAGTAATAATTGGCAAGATTTTCATAATAATGTCTAATAATTGATCTGAATATTAATATATAATTTATTTCCCTATTTATTTATTTGTTGTGTCTCCCAAAATGTGTAATAAACATGCTTTAAGTCCTGGTGTCCTCTACAGTGAAATTGATGTCCTGTTTCATAACAGAAGGTCATATTTTATTTGAAACCCCATAACATTTTCCTGAGATGTTGATTTATGACAAACAATTTGAAAATTAGTCAGATTTAAATGATAATTACAAAATATTATCATATTTCCATAAGGGTGTTACACTTGATCACTAAATTAATGTCAGACATTTTTAAAGACCAAGGAGAGGGAGTGGTCATGGTGAAACATCCAATCATTTGGTATCTCTGAAAAGCCCTGAATGTGCTCTGTACAGGACATCCAGACTTAAAACTGTGGCATGTAACGTCTCAGAGAAATCACTAAAACATAATGTCCTCTACAGAGGACAAAACTCCATAGCTGGTAGTCAGGAGGATATAGATCTCTCTATAAGGCAAAATACCTTATGTCTCACTATAGAGTGTGAAACTGAGAAAAACGACTTTAAAGATTTTTATTTGTCCAGACAAATTAATTATAGGTAGTAGGACACTGGAAATCGGGCATTTAGATGTTTTAGTAATGAAAATTATCTACATAAAAAAATTGAGCTCAAACTTGATTTTTACTCCTATTTTGAAGTTATTGTACTCTGACTTTGCATTGTCGGCAAAAGGTGAGAAGTCACGCCAAGGCAAATGGCAGTAACGGCCACATTATATACAATATTTGGTTGCTGATCACCATTTACAAAATCATTAGTAACACCTGTATAAAATCTAGTGATCACGGGCTGTCTCATAGGATATAACCAGTGTTGGGGGTAATGCATTACAAGTAACGCGAGTTACGTAATCAGATTACTTTTTTCAAGTAACTAGT
>NW_015551372.1:7829-16950 GCF_001515605.1 Sinocyclocheilus anshuiensis | reverse complement strand
TTGAATTACTGAAATAAATGAACTTTTCCACAACATTCTAATTTATTGAGATGCACCTGTATTATTAAATCTTCTCTACACTTTGTTAGTTATAATGAATGACAAAAAAGCAGTCTGCTTTCATGATCTGAGGTGCACCGATAAGCATTTATTGGCTGCAGTCTGCAGACCAGTTGGAAATGAAACGCCGTCCTCCCTCGAATTTCACTCCCCGGAC
Source organism: Sinocyclocheilus anshuiensis (assembly GCF_001515605.1). Taxonomy (NCBI): domain Eukaryota; kingdom Metazoa; phylum Chordata; class Actinopteri; order Cypriniformes; family Cyprinidae; genus Sinocyclocheilus; species Sinocyclocheilus anshuiensis. The sequence continues at coordinate 16,733 of NW_015551372.1, read as the reverse complement.
TCCATCCCTTTAATCTCATTTACTATCCTAACAGTTTTTTCAGATTTGTCTTTGTTGTCCATACTAATATAAAATATCTGGGGGGACCGCCCTAAGTCTATTTTTTTTTTTACTTTTACTTGGATCCCCCCAGCCCCCCTCAATTCGAGCACTGACTATCATTTCAGTTTATGTTATGTTTTTAAAAAGGAAAAAAAAAAAAGTACCCTCAAAAGATATTTTAAAGTCATATAGCCTAATTGTGTTAAATGAGAAAAGCAAAGAATGACAAAAAGCAAACAAAATTTAGCTTTAAAAATAAATATTTAATTTAGAATTACACCTGCTATACTTTTATTTTTTAGAAGCTGCATCTGAATCCACATATATGTTTGATCGCGCCGGCGCCTCACGCGCACACTATATAAGCTACTACATTCATTGGAAACAGCTCAGCCGTTACGCGCGTGTACTACAAAGCCTATTTTATCCAATAAGGCTAATAGTTTAGCGTCAAATAGGCTGCATCACCAATATGGACACATTTGGATTTGTGCCTAATGAGAGAGGTAAGCCCAAATTTACCTTACGTTTAGTTTTAAATTAATTTGTTTTGGCTTGTTTATTGCTAAGCCTATATTATTACAGTATATACTGCAATTATATTTATCCATTAGAATAAAACTCCCTGTTTTCACAAAAAAGTTTCACTTTTGATTAACAGTACACCAGTCCAGAATGTCATTTCCCCAATGTCAGGACTGTCTGATTTCCCATTACAAAATAAAAGCCCTCCAAAAACTCAAATGACTGGTTTTGTCTTTGATTTTGAATAGCTCTATGAAGGAAACTCCTTGTTTCCACAGACTAATTTCAATTCAGATTAATAGTCCGCTACCCCAGAGTGTCAGTCAGCCAGTTTCAGGACGATCTGATGTTGAATTACATAATAAAAGCCCCCAAAAAACTCATATTCAACCTGTTCTGCCTGTGATTTTGAATAGCTCTAAAAAAGAAACTCACTGTTTCCACAGACTAATTTCAATTCAGATTAATTGTCCAGTACACCAGGGTGTCACTCAGCCAGTTTCAGGACGATCTGATGTTGCATTACATACAAAAAGCCCTCCAAAACTCATATTCTGCCTGTTCTGCCTGTGATTTTGGATAGCTCCACAGACCCATTTCAATTCTTTAGATTGAGGGTGCATTCACACTTGTCATGTTTGGTTCGATTAAAACGAACCCTGGTGCGATTGCTCTGTTAGTATGGTTCGTTTGAGTAAGTGTGAACGCTGTCATCCGAACCCTGGTGCGCATCAAACAAGCGGACCGAGACCATCTTTTCAGATGACAGCGTTCACACTTACTTCCAAACGAACTCTGGTGCGGTTCGAATGATATATGAATGCAAGACGGACCAAATACTTCTAAACGAACCAAAAACAGGAAGTAATGACAAGATGCGACGTTACGCGACATGATTTGTCGACGCGGTGTAACCAAAACAAAATGAGCAGAGGGCAACGTGGAGCAACGATGAGGTAAAGTGCCATTTATGAGCTCCTTGTGAGTTCGCGGGTGGTGAAAATAAAATTATATGTACATGCAAGAATGAGCGTGCTTAATCCAGCAGACGGAATTAGGTGTGTTCTACGTAAAGCGGCATTAACCGATCAGTTAATGAATGCTTTGATATCATACACCCACAGCACCGCTGTAAGTCTAACGAACCTTTTTTTTGGGGTGTTCAGTGAGTTCCGTCACGATATATACAGTGGGTACGGAAAGTATTCAGACCCCCTTCAATTTTTCACTCTTTGTTATATTGCAAGCCCTCTTCCACTACACGGGCCTGGCCCACCATCCCTCCCCCTGATCCACCTCCGTTCCGCCTCCCTCCGGGATTTCTTTTGGTGGAGCGTCTGGAATCCGCTCCTTAAGGGAGGGGTTCTGTCACAGTCTTCAGCGGGTGTGCCCAGGATGGCCACTAGATGACACTGTTTTCGGTGAGCACATGGCTTGTGTTGTATTTGTTTGGTGCCATGTGCTCTCTCCTGTCTATTGTCTGACCCCGCCCATCTTGTTACCTCATTATTGTTTCAGTGGTTCCACCTGTTGTCTCCCTCATTACGTGCCCTACTTAGTCTCCCAGTGTTTGCTGTCTTGTGCTAGTTCGTTACTATTCGTATGTACGTGTGTTGGATGTACCTGTCCTGTCCTGTCCTGTCCTGTCCTGTCCTACCTGTTTTTCCCCTTCGGTGTCTGTTTTTCCCCCTCGGGGTTGTTTTAGTTTGTTTTTGTTTCATTTTATTATTAAAAGAAGGAACCATTCATCCTGCACTTGAGTCCTCGCTTCATCTATCCACACGCACCGTGACACAGCCACCTAGAATGCCTGGGACTCAGGGTCAGTTTTGCCAAGAGCGTGCTGTTCCCCAGCCAACGGATATCGTTTCTTGTGAACAGTTTTAGACTCAGCCCAAATGAGGGCGATAGCCGTGCCAGAACGTGCGCTGACCATTCAGCAGCTCGCGGTCGCATTCAAAGTTGGAGCCTCTCGCCCTCTCAAGGCATTTCAGAGGATGCTGGGCCTCATGGCCTCTGTGTCTCCAGTACTTCTGTTGGGCCTGCTCTGCATGCGGCCCCTTCAGTACTGGCTGAAACCACAAGTTCCGTCCCACGTCTGGCGTCTCGGACGCCTTCGTGTCAAGGTGGACCAGGCCTGTGTAACAGCCCTGGCCCTTTGGAAAGATCCTCAGTGGATGGAACGGGGCGTGCCCCTGGGAATGGTCTGCAGAAGGAAGGTGGTCTCGACAGACGCCTCCAACACAGGTTGGGGAGTGCTGTGCGATGGCAAACCAGCTTTCGGCCACTGGTCGAAAGTGGAAGGTCGGCTTCACATCAACGGCCTGGAAATGCTGGCTGTGTGTCTGGGCCTTCGTACCTTTCTGCCAGACCTAAGGGGACACCACGTTTAGTCCATTCGAACAGCATGACAGTGGTATTCTATATAAATCGCCAGGGCGGTCTCTCCTCGAAGTGCCTCTTCACACTGGTGGAGCGCCTCTTGGAATGGGCTCAGCTCAACTTGCGCTCGCTGAGAGCAGCGCATGTACCAGGCAGGTTGAACCAAGGAGCAGACATGCTGTCTTGGAGCAACGTCCCTTCGGAGGAGTGGACGCTCCACTCTCAAACGGTTCAGGAAATCTGGGAGATCTTTGGCAGGGCAGAGGTTGCTCTGATCCCGCAGGTAATCAGGCGAGTCAGGGAACACAGACACAAGCTTCTGTTAGTGGCCCCGCTCTGGAGGAACCTGCACTGGTATGCAGAGCAGTACCAGCTGCTCTCGGCAGCCCCGTGGCCCATTCCCATGAGACGAGACCTCCTCTCTCAGGATAGAGCATTGTCTACAAGACGCCTCTATGCCCTTAAATGGTCTGTCTTCTCCGCCTGATGTGCAGCCCGAGGCGCAGACCCAATCTCCTGTGACATATCTCTGATATTTCAGACATATATGAATTTCTGCACAAACTGTCAGATACTTTCCGTACCCACTGTATATATATATATATATATATATAATATTTTTCCTCTTTCTTTTTGTTTCCCTATATTTCAGTGCTTATGGTGTGCTGTTGTATATTTTATTTATCAAAACTATCATACAGGTAAAAGCAAGACATAATTCATAAATTTAGAAAAGATGTTCAGATTTAGCAAAATAACGAAAACAAACTGAATGTCGCTGTTTCCTTTCCTATATCTTTAAAGAAGCATGTTTTCTTTTTTTTTTGCCTAATATTTAAGTGAAATATATTTTGCGTATAGGCCTTAATATTCTTTTTTATTTATGGATAATTGTATTAGGCCTATGTTTTCTCTGGCCTTTGAATGGCCATTTCAAATAAGCGCTTCTTTTCAGAATGATTTTTCCGTTTCTGGTTATGTTCCTGTAAAAATAGCCACTGCCATACCCTATGGTTTTGTGAAACGCCGCCACTGTTTGCAATACAGGTCTAGCAGAAGTACGGTTACACCCAACATTTAACTTTTAACCAGTGACGAATCATTTATCAATGGCACATAGAAAAACAGGTAGGACCTACTTCAGAATCATAATTTATGTTATTACATACAAAAGTAATAAATAACCATCACTATCAGCTTATGAATGAATGCAGTACAGAAGAGCTGTTTGACCAATCAAATGAAAGGGGCGTTTCAATTAAATATTGAAGCCATCAGCCGAACCGATCTCTTATTTTAAAAGTTTACAAATTGTGAACCACATACCAAATAAGATATGTTGAAGCAAAATCTAATTTTTTGTTTATTAAACAAAATAAATTTTTGGTTCATACAGAAAAAAGGACAAACGAAAATATTGACCGGTTTTTACCATTTTTCGTTTGCCAGATTGAATGGAATAATTGAATGATCGGATGATACACAATCATTTACACATTTACATTTAAATCAATACTGGTCTGTGCTCCACTACAGCGCAAAACTCTTTGGCTCCGCGCTGTCTGCATTGCGCGCACCCTTATAGATCAGTGGTCACGTGGCTTTGCCACACAGACTTTGATATGTCAGCTTAATAAAACAGGCGATGTGCCAAATATGTAGGCTAGGGGGGTAGCTGTGGGTGCAGATTCAAAATAAAGTCATATCAGGATTATTAGATAAACTAATATTTCACGTGCAGATTGCCGAATTTATGCCTACACAGAAGCCCTGTCTAGGCTCTGCCCCATACGGGCTATTAGTTAGACATTCATTAGTCTGGTTGTTTGATGAGAAAGTGATGAAATATAGTTGCAATAAACGCATTAAGAATCCACACAAATGTAGCAGCGGAGGACTGTTATTCTGTTGTGCGGAACTGCTGAAAAACTGATGATGGCATGGTTTAAAGTTTGGTTGATCAATCAGTGGAAAGGGGTATTTCATTCCCACCCACAAGCCGTTTATTAATTTTCTAGGCCTGAATGGAAAAATGAAAAATCAAGCGTAAATCTTTTTTCATTTTTTTAAAAATGAAAAACGAAAAAAGGAACCGTTTTCTTATTTTTCTGTTTTTAATATTAAATTAAAAAACAAATGGATGGAAGATACCCTGATTATACACAGACCCTTCATGTGATTACTGTCTCATCCTAATATTTTAGTTAACAAAAGTGTGCCACAGCATGCAACATTTTCGTGCTGTTCGGGTTTCATCCTAATCCAGGACTTGACAACGAAAGGCCAAGAACTACAACAATGACATTTGATTGACATTTTGGAAAATGTTTACGGCAAGTCTTTGACCATACATGTAATATATATGTTTCTGAACAACTATGCTACGCAGCTATCAGTTTCTTTCTTTTATCCATATACTTACGTGTTGCCAAATTTATCTCTGCTGAATACACAGAGTCCTGGTCACTGTAAACTTTACATGTGTATCGTCCCTCATCTTCAGCTCTCAGATTGTCCAGACGGAGAGAGAAGTTTCCATGTTGAATCTGATCAGTAAAGAAATGAGCTCTATCATGATAATCCTGTGATTGTTTCTCTGCTCGACTCTCACCATCTTGATACAGATGAACCAAAGTCTCTGAGTCTGTTCTTCTCCATTCCACCTTCAGATTTTTCTTTAATAAGAGTTTGTCAACACAACAGGGCAAAACCACTGAAGATCCCAGAGGAAAAAAATTGTTTAATTGCTGCACAAATAAACCTGAAAAATAAATGTTATTTCTAATTGTGAAAAAAGTTTGCATGTTGCCTTCAAGTAACAAAGGTTTCATATATTTAATTTCATATACAGAGATGCAAGAGAACTTGATTCCTGATTATCTAATGCTACATATTTACAGTGTCATGCAGTTACGGTCTACAGCTCTGTACTTTAATGGATAGTTCACTCAAAAATGAAAATTTGCTGTTAATTTACTAGCCTTCAGGCCATCCAAGATGTAGAGCCTTTAACTGAAAATTGAGTGTTTACTATTGTCCTTTTGCATTATTGACACACTATTTTCCTGTTTAATGCTGTACAGTTGCTTTGACACAATCTGTATTTTTAAAAGCGATATATAAATAAAGGTGACTTGACTTGACTACTCACCAACATTAACTTTTATTTCAACCACAGTCTCACCAGACTCTTGCTGAATGTAAACTGTACATGTGTATTCTCCCTCGTCTTCAGCTCTCAGATTGTCCAGACGGAGGGAGAAGTTTCCATGTTGAATCTGATCAGTAAAGAAATGAGCTCTATCATGATAATCCTGTGATTGTTTCTCTGCTCGACTCTCACCATCTTGATACAGATGAACCAAAGTCTCTGAGTCTGTTCTTCTCCATTCCACCTTCAGATTTTTCTTTAATAAGAGTTTGTCAACACAACAGGGCAAAACCACTGAAGATCCCAGAGGAAAAAAATTGTTTAATTGCTGCACAAATAAACCTGAAAAATAAATGTTATTTCTAATTGTGAAAAAAGTTTGCATGTTGCCTTCAAGTAACAAAGGTTTCATATATTTAATTTCATATACAGAGATGCAAGAGAACTTGATTCCTGATTATCTAATGCTACATATTTACAGTGTCATGCAGTTACGGTCTACAGCTCTGTACTTTAATGGATAGTTCACTCAAAAATGAAAATTTGCTGTTAATTTACTAGCCTTCAGGCCATCCAAGATGTAGGTGACCTTTTTCTTCAGCAGAAAATTAAAGAAGATTTTTATCTGAAACTGTGGTCCTTTGTGATTCATATAATGCTCGTCGACGGTTACAATCTTTTGAGAGTTACAAAAAAACACATACAATCAAAACTAAATTAATATGTTTGGCACCTCTTGATACATTGAGGTCTTAGGAAGCGAAACAATCAGTCTGTGCAAAAAACTGAACATTATTTACTGCATTATTACATTTAATCCACATCCTCAGGCAAATGCTTCAGAGTGGTGTCCGGAAAATGATTTTGAATCGGTTCTGTTTTAGTGAATTGGATGAACCCAGACATCTAGAGTCATGTCTGGTTCATGAACAAATCATTCTTTTGAACCAGTTCTTTTTAGTGAACTGGATGAACCAGCTGAATCATCCGAAACAGTTCGCGGAATTACAGCTCGAGCCAGCACAGATCTAGAAGCTACTCAATCAAAACTCATTTTTGGATGTGCCCGACAATCACTCTGAATCGAAATGAGCTGATATACAGGTGTATATGATCCTATGATGCTTGTTTTTGCCAGCTCATTCAGTGCTTCAGTTCCTCCAACAATCACTGAACTGAGCAAACAGTTCCAACTCAGACCAATGAACCGATGTGCCGGTGATATGCGCATCCGTGAACCGAGCACTTGAATGAAGGGGAGAAATTAAAGTTTGTATGGTTTTTCTTGGTTTATGTATAAAGCTGAGTTGATGAAGACTATTTCATTCACTTTATATGCTTTAGACATACAAAACATCCACATTTCATATTATTGAGTGTTTTAATAATATAACGTTACGGCATTGTGTAGTCAACTACATCCTAGATATCCTAACAGCAAATTTAATTTTTTGGGTGAACTATCTCTATAAAAGAAGAATGGATACATTTTATTTATCTACATAAATAAATCTATTTAAAGCAGCCTAAAGGCCTTTCCACACTGAGCGCGATGCAAAAAAGCAAGGTGAATCGCCGACGAACGGCGCTTTCACACCGAGCGTGAAACGATTGATTGCCTTCTGCTAATTCACGCCTGCATGGTAGGTGGCACTGACCAACAACCTCAGATATGTATCTCGTATATGGAGTTAACATCATCCGCTGCTCAATATACAGCATTAAATTAAGATAAATAAAGTTTGGTTCTACACCAGAAACACAAACTATCTATAATGCTTACAAGAATACATCTTAAAATATACACCTGCTTATCATTTGTCATAAACATCCTTTATTGTTATGAAAATACCATGAGCTGCATAAAAACATGTACAGAAAATATATCGTCAAAATCATATGCCTATTTGCAATCGAGATACCTGATTGACAGATCTGAATGCGCTCTGACTCATAATACTCGCGCCTGTGGAAGACAACGGACAGTGTTCTTCAGATCACATAATTCAGTGGGAAATTAACAGACATGAAAAGAACATGTGAGAATAAATCTGTCCTGAGATACCACTGATAACAAGAACTCAGGATCCACTCTCTTCTCTCTTCTTCGGTGTTTGTTTACACTGTTTTTTTAAACAGCGCCACCACTCTCGCCCTTTTGTGCAACAGCAGCTGCTCTGGACACCTGATCTAAGCTCAAATCTAATTGGACGGCCTGTTTCATATAGGGTTAGATCTCTGCCACAATTCTGCGCGCGAAAAGAAAATGTTTCTCTCGCAAAGAAGAAAGTATTTTGAGCGCACGAAAATAAATTTTGCATTTAAAATACGTTTTTTGATGTGTGCAGACCTTCTCTTTTGCGAGTGCAACGTTTCACTAGCTTGCTCACCTGATGCCCGCCCTCAGTGCTCTCTACATGCCAACGGCTCGCTTTCTCAACACAACCCAGCGTTACAATATGCCATAATTCCAGCCAATCAGAGAAGAGGCTGTTAAATTCTGATCGGCTGCCTTGACAACCATTCACAATATTTCTTGCATTACCACTACAGCAGAAGAGGAAAAATACAGTGCATGCATAATTATTATGCAAGTTGATATTCTGATTATATTTTTTCCCAAGCACATTTGACCAATTCCAAACAACATCAATCTTAACTGCTATTAATCTTGTATTTAATCACTTATAACCTATATATTATTGTTCATGAAGGCTGGAAGTGAAAAACGCCTTATATTCAGGTGTGCATAATTATTAAGCAGGTTATCTTCTACAGATAAAATCTCGAGATGGACTAAAAAT
>NW_015551372.1:270-7114 GCF_001515605.1 Sinocyclocheilus anshuiensis | reverse complement strand
AATAATTATATATCAATTATAAATGATTAAATACAAGATTAATAGTAGTTTTTAAGATTGATGTCGTTTGGAATTGGTCAAATGTGCTTGGAAAAAAATATGATCAGAATATCAACTTGCATAATAATTATGCATGCACTGTATTTTTCCTCTTCTGCTGTTGAGGTAATGCAAGGAATGTTGTGATTGGTTGTCAAAGCAGCCAATCAGAATTTAGCAGCCTCGTCACTGATTGGCTGGAATTATGGCATATTGTAATGCTGGGTTGTGTTGAGGCAAGCGAGCTGTTGGCATTTAGAGAGCACTGAGGGCGGGCATCAGGTGAGCAAGCTAGTGAAACGTTGCACGCGCAAAAGAGGTCTGCACACATCAAAAAACGTATTTTAAATGCAAAATTGATTTTCGTGCGCTCAAAATACTTTCTTCTTTGCGAGACAAACATTTTCTCCACAAAACTCAGTTCGCGCGCGTGCAAAATGCACTTTTACACGCTCAAAATATGATCTTTCGCGCGCAGAATTGTGGCAGAGATGTAATCCCATAGTTTCATTGCGGAGCAACGGGAAAAAAATCGTCCTCGCTTTTTCATGCCGCGAACAATTGCGCCTGGTGTGAATAGTCCCATAGGGATCTATTGTTTCGATTCAAAAGCGTCATTGCACCGAATTTTCGCGTTCAGTGTTAAAAGGCCTTAAGCCGTTCTCTCAGCCTGGTTAGACTGATATGTTGACTGGTTTTAGGGGTTTTAAATTTGAAATCTTATTAACTGATTAAGCTGGGAGATGGTCGGTAACAACTGAGCAGCTTGGTGAGTCTGGGAAAACAGCTTAAACAAGTGGAATGACTTACATCATGTCCAAACTTATAGTAAAAAGAAGCTTTACATTGCCAAGAATTAGTACAATTTTTTAGATTTATACTCATTTACATACATATAAAAATACATAAAAAAAAATACAGTTTTCAACTAAAAATGGAAAACATTTTAATGAGTTTTGGTCTTTCATTTACACAACAAGGGCATTTTGGGGGCCTGAAAACGCATAATTTTGAAAATGGGTACTGCCCCCCCAGACGAGAGCCAATAATAATTTTGTCTGAGCTGTGAATAAAATATAAAAATTAATGAATTTACATTTTCTCATTTAATTTGTATTATCTTATTATTTTAGTGGTTAGAATAAGTATGTTTTGGGCTAACGTTAAATTAATTATTTAAGCCCCATATCCTTGCGAGTCACTAATGATTCTCAACTTGAGAGGACATGAGAGGACTCTCTTTTCGTTATTTTCCCGCTTTAGCAAGTAAACAAATATTCATTGTTTTTTTTATAAACCCGCTAATTATTAGAATAAGTACGTTTTGGGCTAAATTAATTATTTAAGCCCCATATCCTCGTGAGTCCCGAATGATTCTCAACTTGAGAGGACATGAGAGGACTCTCTTTTCGTTATTTTCCCGCTTTGCCAAGTTAACAAATATTCGTTGTTTTTTTTATAAACCCGCTAATAAAAATGTGGTGGACTGAGTCATTTCTGGCTGAATTGGACAGGCGATTTGAAGCGATGGCCTTGAGTGTGGCGTGTGATGCAGTATTCAGTTTAAGCATGTACGCAAGCCTTAAGATTCACCCTCGGCTTGTGACAGCTGAAGTGGATCTTGTGAAATGTGAGATTGCATCGCCGATTACTCTTCAGAAACTTAAAGGTTAATTCACCCAAAAATGAAAATTAGGTTGCGTTTTACTCACCCCCCGAGTCATCCTAGGTGTATATGAGTTTCTTCTTTCAGACGAATCCAGTCGGAGTTGATCTTTCATTTTGAATATGGATATTTTTCTTACAAAAACACATCGATTCGCTACAGAAGGCCTTTGTTCACCCCCCGGAGCCTTTTATTTATGGATGGGCGATTTTTATTTAAGTACTTTTGGACTGAAGCAATGCAACACCCGCTGAATGGCATTAAACAGCTTGAAAGATCAAAGACAATTTTGAATATAACTCCGACTGGATTCGTCTGAAAGAAGAAAGTCATATACACCCTAGGATGCCTTGAGGGTGAGTAATCCATGGGCTAATTTTCATTTTTGGGTGACCTAACCCTTTAAGGCTAGCGCAGCTTATATTGTCGTTTTACTGACTGATTTATCATGTGTAAAGATTTTACTCAAGGGTTTGTTGCTATTCTATAAAAATGAATTAAATATTAATTTGAGTAATTTTATTGAATGAAAAACTATCAGAAGAGAAGAGATAGTGAAAGAAAGACAGTGGTCATCTACGCAATTCGGAAAAAGAAGCAGATTTTCTGCATTATGTATGTTTTTTAATGTATTTTTTAATGTTGAATATATGTTATATAAATATATGAAATGTAGAACATATAAAAAAAGTGTTCGTGGCTCATCTGCCCCCCCAAGCATAAAAGTGAAACTCCAGCTATGTTTACCAGCCTAAAACACTGAACTGTTTTATAAAACATCACAGAGTGAAAGATGAATTATGCCAAAATATCATATTTTGATTAAATGCACAGGCTTTTCATTTAAATTATGCTACAATTATCTACAATTATGGTAGGTTTCATTATTATTTGGCTATTATTATTTTAGATTGAATAATAGTCAAAATAGGTTTGGGTTGCAAACCTGCAGTTGATAACCACTGAATTACAGCTGATAAGAATATTTTCCTGTTATATAGATACCTTTAGTAGGTGACCTACTGTAGATCAGACAGCAGAGCAGAAGAGCAGATCCAGATGCAGAAATACAGAGAAGCAATACCATTATGCTTGAAACAGAGAAACCTGTGAAACACAAACAGTTACTGAAAAAAAGAGGAACAGTATTGTGTAACATACCTAGTATATTGCCCTTAATAAATAGCATTTCTACTAATTTTGTGACATTTTGTCAAATGTTCACATCGCGAGCATGAATGTGAATCACAGGAAATGACATGCATCTACTTAAGGGACAAAATAATCTGTCTGATAAACCTGAAGAATATCCAGTTACTGTTTCTTTATATTAGACTTTACTTTAGGCAGCAACATGCCACTGCTACTTTTACTTTTGATCTCAAAACACAAACTTTTGCTCTCAAAGCACAATTAAATTCTGCTTAAGTAATTATTGTTAAAGATTTATCTATATTTTTCATGCAAATGTGAAAATGTATTTAAGGAAAAAGAAGGATAGGCTTTTTAGTTAATTTATACGGGTTGTAAGGTAAGATGCTTGTTGAGGTGCTTTGGAAATTAAATTGAAAAAATATTACTACTAATTAAAAAATATAATAGAATGATAGGTTCATCATATATCTGTTACTCACCCAGTCTCTCCAGTTCTGCAGTTGCATTGGCTGAAAGTCCTCCAGCAAACACTAAACACATGTAAACTCCTTTATCCTCAGTTCTGACACTCTTCAGTCTGAGAGAGAAGTTTCCTTTGGGGATTTCAGCAGTGAAGAACTCAACTCTGTCTCTGTATCGCTCATCTGATGAATCTGATAAAGACTTATTGTTTTGATACAGCAGAACCAGAATATCTTTATCTTTATCAGTTTTCCTCCATGAAACCTCTTCAATGTGTTATGTTTCCTTTGTGGATTTCAGCAGTGAAGAACTCAACTCTGTCTCTGTATCGCTCATCTGATGAATCTGATAAAGACTTATTGTTTTGATACAGCAGAACCAGAATATCTTCATCTTTATCAGTTTTCCTCCATGAAACCTCTTCAATGTGTTCAGGTGTGATGTGAGAGTCTACAGAGCAGTTCAGAGTGACGTCCTCACCCACAGATGCAGATATGGACTCATCTGAGCTTGATACTAGCAAACGGTCTGAAAGAATAAGATTGGTTAAATTCCATAGAGTATATATCATGTCATTTCATTGAAATTTTCACCAGAATTTAAGCCTCACACTCACCAACATCTTTTATCTGAACCACAGTTTCACCAGAATCCTGCTGACTGTAAACTCTACATGTGTATCGTCCCTCATCTTCAGCTGTCAGATTGTCCAGACAGAGGGAGAAGTTTCCATGTTGAATCTGATCAGTAAAGAAATTAGCTCTATCATGATAATCCTGCTGCTGGGCCTCTGGTCGACTCTCACCATCTTGATACAGATGAACCAGAGTCTCTGAGTCTGTTCTTCTCCATTCCACCTCCAGATCCTCCATTAGTAAGAGTTCATCAACATAACAAGGCAAAACCACTGAAGATCCCAGAGGAGCAACCAGAGGAGCAGGGGGACCATGCACAATGAAGCCTATAAAGTAAACAAACTTTATTCATTAAATACTTGGCTGTTTAACTTGTTTCAACAATTCCAATGTTACATTACGTAAGCACCAAAGAAATCATAAAAAAAACATAACAATAAATTACATAAAATGTGTAAAAAATAACTCCTCTTCAACAACTGAGCACAATGCCCCATTACCACACCATTTCATCTCAAATGTTAATAGATCCTTTGAAGACTTCTTTGAAACAAAAATCAATCAACACTCATGATTTCACCAAATTTAAAAACCATTACCACCACATCTTCACCAGACAATCTTTCAACCTTACTTTTCCTGCTCATATAAATGGCAAAGTTCTAAATCTGACATGTAAACCTATTACCTCTAACAAATTTAAAACCAAGAATACAAATTCTCATAGAAAACAATTCGTTAAGGGAGGTAAAAAAAAGTCTTCCAAAATTCAAGCTCAAGTTTCAAGTTTAATTTATTTATAAAGCACATTTAGAACAACCTTGGTTGACCAAAGTGCTGTACAAAATGATGTACTGTAAGTCCATCACCCAAATTAAAATAGACATTCACAGGACATTGAAAGCACAATAATACAAATAGACACTGTAGTCGCTGTTTTGATAGATAATGGCAATTTATTCCATAACTTGGGTCTACTGCAAAAGCTCTATCACCCCTGCATTGCAGTCTACTGTAGATCTGGGTACCAGTAGAAGATGAATGGTCTGTGATCTGAGTAATCTGACAGGATTGAAAATTAAGAATAAATGTTTCAGTCTGTCACATTGCATAAAAGCATGAAAAACAGTTTCTCTTTTTGAGCAGAAGGGCCAATCAGCAATGACTTCAGGATTAAGAACTGAAATAAAAGCATTAACCGCAATGACACAGTGAAGTAGTGTCCACTGTATATCACCTGCCCTTTTAGATAACGGTGTCTTACAGCGACCTCCATTCAGGTTTCACATTCTTTTCTACACCCAATACTTTACGCCAAGGTGTGTCAACTTTATCATTCAGTACCTTTTTATTAAAAACTTTAACACACATTTTATAAAAATCTTTGCCAGTAGCTGTACTATAGATAAGTCCAAGCACAAGGGTTTTTCAGCATCTACAATAGGTCCCGTACAACCATCTAATATGGGTAACAAGGTAAAGAAAGGAAAACAGTCTTCTGAATTGGGGGTGTTCACTCTTCCATGACTGTCCATCAGTAGATTTTTTTCTTAAATGCAACACACTCTTAGGGACCCAATGCAAGTTATTCCAAAAAAGTTGACCAAAATACCTTGAATTTCTGCTATAAGTTGAGGGAGGATCCTAACAGGCCAGCCTATGCCAAAGACTGAAAGTTACTAAATTATTCACAATTAATATTCTTCCTTTGTATGACATATTTGGTATTAGCCATTTCCATTTATCAAGTCTACCTTATCAACAACCCCTTCTCAATTTTTCTGAATGGATATTTCATCTTCCAAATACACCCCTAAATACTTAAAGGGGTCATAGGATGCCCATTTTCCACAAGTTTATATGATTCTTTAGGGTCTTAATGAAAAGTCTGTAACATAATACTCACTTCTTCTGTAGATGAGGCTGGATCATGAATGATTCGCGCAAACATAGACGCATTTATGTAGATCGGGAGGGCATTCCCTTCAGAAACAATGTAATCCACTGCGAGTTCAGCGGCTCAGATGTCGGGAGTAAATGATGACTGCTATGTTCATTATTACATCCAACAACAAAACACCTCAATCGCTTAGGAGTCATTCTTGTCTACATCTGCTCCGGCAGTGAAACAATGGTGGACTGATGACAGCTCACTCAGAGCGGGTCTAAGGTAAGACACCAGTCCAGTCTGTGCTGAAACACTACTGTCAATCAAACTATCGCGGGAGGGGCCTGTCTGTGTAACGTCAAACAGACAGGCATCTGAGATCGGCTCGATTTGAGAAAGGGGAAAACATTTAACCAGATTTAAAAAAAAAAACACTGGGTGGATTTTTATCATTATAGGGTGGTTGTGTACACACACTGCCAACACACATTTCAGTTCAAACAACTTGTAAAAGTGCATGTAGCATCCCCTTTAAATATGACCCCTTTAAAACCTCCTTTTCCTCAGTTCAAACCATCAGGAAGCCTTGGTTTCTCTTTTGACCAATTTCCGATTAAAAGTGCTTCACTTGACTTGTTCCAATTAACTTTTGCTGATTATTAAACTTTAAAATCTTCTAAAACTTCCATTAAAACCTGCACATAATTTTGTCCATTAATTAAAACCACCACATCAACAGCATAGGCAGACAAAGTGATATTGTTTTTTTCCAAATAGGTAAGTTTAGACCACACTTAGCTGTTGCAACAAATGTTCTATAGCAAATGAATAGGCAGAAGTCTCCAAACTCATTCTTTCTAATCATCCTACTACTTGTCCGCTTGATCCTATTCCATCTCATCTCCTTCAAGCCATTTCTCCTGCAGTTGTACCTGCACTCACTCACATCATTAACATATCCCTTCACACTGGTGTTTTTCCCTCAACATTTAGACAGGC
>NW_015551372.1:0-138 GCF_001515605.1 Sinocyclocheilus anshuiensis | reverse complement strand
AACGAGCTTTGTTCAACCAATTCTCTTCCTTTCTCACACAGAACAACCTCCTTGACAGCAACCAGTCTGGTTTCACAAGTGGACATTCAACCAAGACTGTCTTGCTCTCAGTTGTTGAAGCCCTAAGACTGGCAAGAG
>NW_015551371.1:1221-1478 GCF_001515605.1 Sinocyclocheilus anshuiensis | reverse complement strand
GATGCGCAGCGCACCTGTGTTTGTGTATTTGGTGTAACGTAAACTTAGCACAAAGAGCGAGAGCGAGCGACAGTCTTACATAACATGCAGAATTGATGCGCTACATGTAAACAATATTCTTTGTTGTATTTTCCTGTATAAATAACGGAGTTCCTTTGGAATTCTTCAGCTTTTAAGTACTGCCGGGTTTTCCTGTAGTAGGCGGAACTAATGCGCAAACGACAATCTCATTGGCTGGTGCTCACCTATTATCGTCC
>NW_015551371.1:547-845 GCF_001515605.1 Sinocyclocheilus anshuiensis | reverse complement strand
TGACTGACTGATATTAAGAGTGTACTTTCAGATATTTAAAAAGCTGTACCATTTTACAAACATTATATGCGTTTGTAAAATGGCATAACTTTTTTATATATATATATATTAGTATAGTATAGTATTTCAGTCTAGCGAGTAAACAAAAAAAATATACTAGCCAATGGCGATTCAATTGCCAAGGTGTCCGTTGAGGGTTGACTGTATAAAAACAGTTCGTACTGCACTGTATTTGTTTTGTCCTATCGTATCTATCATATGTTGTTGCCTTATTAAAAAATATGCTATACATTTAAAA
>NW_015551371.1:0-120 GCF_001515605.1 Sinocyclocheilus anshuiensis | reverse complement strand
TATCAGTTCCACACACAGAGATATATAAATTCTACATTTATTTAAATGAGGGGAAAAAACTCCACTGGTATCGGGTCGGTATCGGTATCTGAGGCGAAAAAAGCGGATCGGAGCATCCCT
>NW_015551370.1:699-924 GCF_001515605.1 Sinocyclocheilus anshuiensis | reverse complement strand
TGGCCAGGACGCGTCCTGGGAAAACGGCACGTATGGTCACCCTAGCTTAGAGATGTAATGCCATTTTGCTAGCTTATCAGTGTGCTAACATCAGTGTTGGGAAAGTTACTTCCAAAATGTAATACATTATATATTACTAGTTACTGTCTTTTGAAAGTAATTAGTTACATTACAATATTACTGTCTCTGAATTGTAATGCGTTACACTACTTTTGAGTTACTTTC
>NW_015551370.1:0-549 GCF_001515605.1 Sinocyclocheilus anshuiensis | reverse complement strand
GCATAAAATTATAAAATCATATTTAGATACCGGTATAGGTCTACATTAATATTATGTTGTAGTTTAGGTTAAACACAGATAAGCACAAACCGCATTATTACATTCATACATAACACCGGTAAATAAAGCGAAATGTTATAATATACAAACAATAAACACAATACGTAGCCTATAGGCTATTTTGAATGTTTTCAGAAGAAAACAAGAATGAAAAATATAAGTTAAACAAGCCAAAACGAATAGGCTAATTCAATGCGAAACTGAAAGCAAATGGCGTTCTCGCACAGCCTACCTCTCTCATTCGGCATTAATCCAATTAAATGTGTCCATATTTGTGATGAATTTGAATGCAAAACTATTATTTATTATGTAAACCAGGCTTAGCCTACTTAACGCGCTTTAAAAACATCCTCTTCACATGAGCAAATGTGTGTTTGGCCTGAGCTCAGGCTGAACGGCATGGATTGTAACTACGCAGTACGCACTATTTCAATTAACCAGTGAATCTATATGTTTGGTTGACTATTTTATTCTGATAATGAACAGGCT
>NW_015551369.1:0-2426 GCF_001515605.1 Sinocyclocheilus anshuiensis | reverse complement strand
ATATATATATATATATATAGCTTTTATATTTTTTTTTTAGGTTGTAGTATTTTTTATGTGCATTCATTATTTTCATTTAAAATATTTGTTTAGCTTTATTTTTGTTTTAGTTTTAGTAATTTTATTACTGAAATTTATTTTATTTCAGTTAGTTGTCCTTGCCAATGCAATATTTTTAATTTGCATTTGAGTTTTTCATCTGATATTTATATTTGATTTTATTGTAGCTTTATTTCAATTAACGAAATGTTTTTTTAATTATTTTTTTTATAGTTTTGGTTAACAATGTCAATGACTGCTGTGCTATTATTTTATTGTCTGCAATCAGTATGAACTCTGATATTTATTATCAAATTCTTCCAAAGAGCAAACTATTTAAAGTGCAATGCACATTTATTTTAGTTCTATACTTTTACAGTCAACAATTATCTAATTAGTTTCCATTTTTTTCACTACAGAATTTAATAAAAAAATGTTTGAGATTTATATGCAAAGTATGTAATTTCTGTGAAACTAGTTCCACCATAATAATGACTGTTTTCAAACAGGTTTCATCCCCACACCTGCTATTGGTCAGCCAAACAGATAGTCCCGCCCCCAAACACAAGCGATTGGTTGAGCCAATGTTGCTGTGCAATGTTTTGATAGTGCCACACTTCAACTTTAAATCAAACATAACTGAGACTTCAGTTAAGTCTCCTGAGATACGAAAGAGCAATAAAAGTTTCCTCTTTGTACTTCTGACTGGTATATTTGAACATTTTCTCCCATTTTTGTCTGATCGTATTTCTATCACCCCATTGTTTTAAGCTCACATCCGTCCTGAGCAATAAAGCGCTTTTTTTTCCGGATAATCCTCAAATTAAACAGAGGGGGTGATGGGTCAGGCAAGCTGGACAGGTTGAGAATCTTCGGCTTTGCCCAAACCTTCTTTCCTGTGAGAGATCAGATCCCTGGCTTTGGTGAGGGTTTATCCAGACCATGTGTAGGAGGTGCTGTCTCCTCTGAGCTCCATGCTGTTCATTTTCCTCTCTGAGGGTCTGAGGCCTATAAATCTGGTTATTAACGTGGCAAAGCGAGCTAGGACTAATGTATCCACACCTGAGACCACCTGAAAAGACCTCCCACAATTCACTTTTATCACTCATTCCCTCTTTAGAAAGCAAAATGAGAGTGGATAGAAATTATACCTTAGCCAGCGTAATTACTGGTAAGCTGTTTCTGACCATCTAGTTATTCCACTCCAGCACACACGGGCCTGACAGCTTGTTAAATGCATTGAGATGTACACGCAAAGTGATTTATTAATGGCGAATGTAAGAAATTCTGTCACGGTGCTCAGCCGTTCCTTGAAGTGGAAATTTGCAGGTAACGGTCAGATTAGCGTTCTACCGTCCCATTTATTCTGATCCAATAAGAGCAAGTCTGAATCCTTTTCTATTTTTTCTATATTTGTGATGTATAATCTACTGAAGGTTTTACGTATGACACATAGTGGCCCACTAAACCCATTTCAGCCCTTTTGACACAATATTACAGTGTGTTATGGTGATGTAACGTCCTACACCCCATATTTAAGTGGAGTTATGAGTGCAGGGGCAAACATGTCACACTGTAGACTTCATATCTGTCTGACTCATTGTGTCATATTGACCCTGCTGTAGTCGCACTCATACACATGAAAGCAAAAGAGAGAGAGAAAGAGAGAGAGCCAGCATCTAAAAAAAAAAAAATCAGACATTTACAGTGAAATGTGATCATACTGCCTGCGGTTCACATCATTTATTAAAAGCATGAACTATAAAAAAGTTTACTTATTCACTAGCTCATCCAAAATCTGATACAAAACAATACAATCTACAGTATATGACTAATCTGTTTTATATAATATAAATGTATATTTCATGAATATTCATATTCTCATTCATAATCTGTCCAAGATGCTAAGCTAATTCAAATCTTCCTCTTTCCGCATATATAACCAATCATACACTGAGGTAACCATTCAAGCCAATCAGCTTTCAGTATCACTTTAATGCGTCATGAAGCTTGCTTGTGGTCAAGGCAAAAGGTAATACTTTTAGATTTAGACGAAATATAGATATAATCTCAGTTAATGAATGATGAGGGAGTGGATGACAGAGTTCTTCTACGCACAGGTGAGTAGATGCTTATATGGAATTCGGCGCTACATTACATATGTCTTGGCAATAGATCTGCTTGTTCTGGGGGGGTTTTACCTTTTATAATTCTTCGGGATTATTTTAAGCATATTATTATATAGCAGCAGCATACATATTTAGTTGTTTTGTTTTCTTCTCCAGCTTTGATGGAAGCTTTTATTTTTTTGAAAAAAATCAAAAATCAAAAATGGCTGGTTATAGCAATAACCAACAGCAGCAGCAGCGTAGCAGATCTATTCCGCC
>NW_015551368.1:0-1297 GCF_001515605.1 Sinocyclocheilus anshuiensis | reverse complement strand
AATAAAAACTGAGATGAAAAATTTACTTAAGCCAGAAATATAATTATACTATGGTAAAATAAATGTTCAATGAT
Organism: Sinocyclocheilus anshuiensis; assembly: GCF_001515605.1. Taxonomy (NCBI): domain Eukaryota; kingdom Metazoa; phylum Chordata; class Actinopteri; order Cypriniformes; family Cyprinidae; genus Sinocyclocheilus; species Sinocyclocheilus anshuiensis. The sequence goes on along the minus strand of NW_015551368.1, from coordinate 1,223 downwards.
ATCTTCAAAAGACTTAAGCTACGATCAGGACTGCAGAAAGGTTGGTGTAGTGTTAATAGTGAGAATGTGCGTGTGTGTTCATGTGCTTGCCTGTGTGCACTATATACTGTATAATGTACGGTTGCAGTAAGCTGTATAGAGTAGCGTCGCGAGTACAAGTAGTGACGCACAGACAAGGGGCGTGGCCACCATTTTAAATGATACATATATCTACACATGGACGGTTTTGCTTCAGTCTGCTGCCTTTTCTATTGAATTGTATACATGTCAGGGTCTCCCGCATGGTGTACTGGGGGAATACACTATTGTAGTTGTTGTAACAGGCAAGTCTGATAAACACAGATGTAGTGGCTGTTCATGCATGAAAATCTGAATTTAACAATAACAATCACCATCTTTTGTTCTTCTTCTTCAAATGTAAAGAGCTTTGATAATATATCTGCAAAAATAAAAGGCATTACAAGGGAGTTACGCAAATGCAAAAAGTGAACGTTTGTGCGAGTAGCTTATTTTCTAATCAAAGTGTGTTATTTCTTTATCAAGAGAGATAGGCAGAGTTTAACAAGAATACATAGCAAAGTATATTCATCGTTGTGCAACCCTCTGGAAAATCTCGAGGGAACCAGAGGCGATGTCTTCTAAACGAAACCGAAACCAGACACCGTAGCCGGGACATTCTAAAACGCTTAACGTGGCTTAATGTACTAAGACAGTGATTTAAAAAAAACAAACTCACTAAACATCATACTAATAAAGTATACTATCTACAAAAAATCAGATGAGCCAAAAAAATTTATATATTTTTTTAAATCACTGTCTTAGTACATTAAGCTACTTTAAGCATTTTCTTATAACGGTTTTCTATGGGAGGAAAAGGCTTAATGTGTTATTAAACGCAAAAAAAAAATTTGTAGATAGTATACTTTATTAGTATGATGTTTAGTGAGTTTGGTCTGTCTTAGTACATTAAGCCACGTTAAACGTGTTTCACGTTAAGCGTTTTAGAATGTCCCCAGTAGCCTAAATCAGTGTTTCCCAACCGGGTTGCCGTGTAAAAAATAATTTTTTAATATTTTTAAATTGCTAAAATTTTCAAAAAAGCATCTATTATATAATATCAATTTCTGATGTCGCCAATAATTAGTAGTGTTGGGTCGTTCTTGAACGATTCGTTCATATTGAACGAATCTTTAATGTGACTCGGGAAGAACGAGTCGTCTCGG
>NW_015551367.1:0-861 GCF_001515605.1 Sinocyclocheilus anshuiensis | reverse complement strand
GTTTTCAGAATTTTATTGAATATAAAAGGAAGCAAGCAAATGTAATGAGAATCATCAAATGTACAAAAAAAGAGTTTTGGAGGAAATTTTGTAACAGTGGGAAGGGAAACAGAAATAGGTCAAGTATGGGGAATGATAAAAATAATGAATGGGATAAAAAGAGAGTTTGGGTATCCAATTTTAAGGGATGGAGATACAACAGCTGTAAAAGATGAAGAGAAAGCAGAAATGTTGGCGAAAAATTGTTAAAATACATAAATCGGACAATATTAGTGAGGAGGGAAAAAGAGGAAGGGAAAGGACGTTGGAGCAGTATAAAGAGATAATACAGAGTGAGGAATACAATAATGATAAACTAAATATGACATTTACGAAGTCAGAGCTAAATCGATCTCTTAGAAAAGCCAGGAAATCAGCTCCAGGTATGGATCAGATTTGCTATTTAATGATCTCTTAGAAAAACCAGGAAATCAGCTCCAGGTATGGATCAGATTTGCTATTTAATGATAAGTCATCTCAGTGAATTATCCAAGGATGTTTTATTAAAAATGTACAATAAAATTTGGGAGGAAGGAAAATTACCACAAAGTTGGAAGGAGGCGGTGATAGTTCCAATACGTAAACCTGGGAAAGATTGTACAAATCCAGGAAATTATAGACCTATTGCTTTGACGTCTAATATTGGTAAGATAATGGAAAAAATGGTGAATGAAAGGTTAATGTATCATGTGGAAAATAATACATTTTTATCCAAATATCAGAGTGGTTTTAGGAGAGGGAGAAATACAATGGATTCGGCTGTATGTTTAGAACACAAAATAAGAAAAGCACAAATAAATAGAGAGAGTGTAGTGGCGGTCT
>NW_015551366.1:653-1290 GCF_001515605.1 Sinocyclocheilus anshuiensis | reverse complement strand
TTGTCTAAGAGCTCAGAATTTGCTGCTTTAATAGTAATTTTGTGTCGGAAAGTTTCCTTTCCAGGTCCTTTCTGGCTACCTTGTCCAGGTGCTCTTGCTGTTCAGCAGCTTTCAGAGCCTTTTGAAGTCTATTGATTTCCTCCTGTAACTCGCTGGATCAGAGTCTCTTGAAGTCTATTGATTTCCTCCTGTAACTCCATTCTGCTGGGGTCCTTTTGGGATACCGACGTGATCTGTTGCTTGAGATCATTAACCTTCTGTTTCAGACCCATGAGGTTGTTGGCCAGGAAGATGATGACCTTGGTGAGCTCTTTGTAGTCATAACTCTCACTTGAGTGATGAGTCAGTGGTACTCTTCCCTCGGTGTCCAGTTACTTTCGGCTCTGGTGCAGTAGGTTGTCGGCAGCCCTGGGTAGAAGGGTGTTCCTCACAACACCTAGCCAGTCCTTTTGGTCTGCCATCTTGGCAGTTAGACTGAGCAGCTGCAACATTTTGGCAAACTCGTGTTGAGAGTAAGGGCTAGAGACTAATACAAGATCAAACAGAGTGTGGAGCTAGGTTTTACAGCTAGGTTTTGCCAGGTGTGCTTAGCTGAAGTATTAGGTTATTATCTTAGCTGTGGATGACAGAATGCTAA
>NW_015551366.1:0-181 GCF_001515605.1 Sinocyclocheilus anshuiensis | reverse complement strand
TTAAAACAGGGTAATCAATCTGGTATTAGGAACAATCAGTAGCACTAGTGATTAACTGTAAGATTTGTCTTGGGCAACACACCATGACTGGTCACAGCTGCTGCGTGTTCAGCTCCCATGCTCAGGCCATGCCATATGTGTGCCCCGCCCTCCGTAGCGCGTTATTCACTGTGTTACTAAA
>NW_015551365.1:0-3148 GCF_001515605.1 Sinocyclocheilus anshuiensis | reverse complement strand
ATGTGTTTGCACCATATTGTAGTGAGTAACCTTTCTTGTTATTGCCGTTTCAAATATCCCACCATAATCTGTAGTCTGAGCCTGTCAGGGGCTAATGGCAATGGCAGATACGTTACTAGTTCGTTTCAAGGAAAATAATTTTCTTTTTTTGTTTGCCAAATAACCCTGTGTATGTGTCCGCCCCCTCAACTCCCGGTAAAAAGTTCAGGCTCAGGATTTTTTTTTTGCTTTAACCCCTGTATAAGTCAGGGGTATTCAATTAAAGTTCCAAGAGGCGAGGCCTCTATATTTTCTTCCAAGCAGAGGTCCGGACAAAAAAAAAAACAAATACATATTTACATTATTATTACATTATTATTGTATTTAGATACATGCGAGGCCATGTGACAGAAAAAATTATGTTTCTGTTCAGGGTTTTCCTCCTGAAATCTATACTGTTTTAATATTTTACTTAAAAGCATTATCTACTAAAAACAATGTAGCTACAATAATCAAAATGTTCTCATCTTGAGCAGAAAAGAAAGATAACTAGCAGTTTCAAAGTTTAAGTTCTATCCTAGTCATCTAACAACAATTTTCCCAATTATAATTACATGATTCTTTTGAAATGTTCCTAGGCTACAGATTAATAATGCTAGATCACTTTTCAAACGTCACTAGATCAAAAGTCTTGTCACATCTGGTTTGAACAGTCAGAGTCATAGGTTATAGATAGATAAATAGTAAGAAAAATAACTATATTTGCAGCATTGTTTTTTTCTGCTGTGTTTTAGTGAAATTAACCTATAATTTTGCTGCTCACTGTGTTTCTGTCCTGTTGTTAAAATAACCGCGTCATCGCAGCTCTTAAACGCGTCCGGAGAGAGAGAAAGCGCACAGAGCTGAAAGGCTTGAATAAAGCGCATTTAGCTTTAGATAAAAATACTAGAGGATATAGCGCTGAAAGATATTTGCCATAACCGACCCTGAGCGCTTGTTATGTGATCCACTCCGTTGTTTTGACACACTGCTCACTTAAAATGGTGCTGCTGTTACGTCTTGCGGTCCGGATGGAAGCTGGGGTGCGGATGCGGTCCGCCTTTTGAATATCAGTTATATAAGTATTTAAGGATAAAAGACTCGAGTTGTTTTTAAAATATTCACGAGTCCTTTTCCTCGAGTCGAGTCAAGTCTGGAGTCATTTCAGGTAGAGTCTATAAAAGAGTCTATAAAAATGCGACTAGAGTGCGACTCGAGTCCGAGTCACTAACTTGAGTGCCCATCTCTGGTGCTAAATCCTGCTGGAAAAGGAAATCAGCATCTCCATAAAGCTTGTCAGCAGATGGAGGTAGACGGCTGCATTGACTTTGGACTTGATAAAACACATTGAACCAACACCAGCAGACGTCATGGCACCCCAAATCATCACTGACTTCGGAAATTTCACACTGGACTTCAAGCAGCTTGGATTCTGTGCCTCTCCAGTCTTCCTCCAGACTCCAGACCTTGATTTCCAAATGAAATGCAAAATTTACTTTCATCTGAAAAGAGGACTTTGGACCACCGAGCAACAGTCCAGTTCTTATTCTCCTTAGCCCAGTTAAGATGCTTCTGACGTTGTTTCTGTTTCAGAAGTGGTTTGGTAGCCCTTTTCCTGAAGACGTCTGAGCATGGTGGCTCTTGATGCACTGACTCCAGCTTCAGTCCACTCCTTGTGAAGCTCTCCCAAGTGTTTGAATTGGCTTTGCTTGACCATATTCTCAAGCTTGTGGTCATTCCTGTTGCTTGGGCACCTTTTCCTACCCAATTTCTTCCTTCCAGACAGTTTTGCATTTAATATGCTTTGATACAGCACTCTGTGAACAGCCACCCCTTTCAGTAATGACCTTCTGTGACTTACCCTCTTTGGGGAGGGTGTCAATGATTGTCTTCTGGACCATTGCCAAGTCAGAAGTCTAACCCCATTATTGTGGTTTCAAAGAACAAGAGATACCCGGAATTTATGGGTCGGTAAGATTTTTTAAATGTTTTTGAAAGAAGAAGTCTCAACAAAACTTTATTTATTTGATCAAAAATACAGTAAAAATGGTATAAGGTATCATAATACTGTGAAATATTACAATTTTACAGTATTACAATAACTTTTTTATAACTGAATATAAGTGAGCTGTAAGCTCTAATTATCAAAATTAAAACAAAAAAACTTTTGAAATGTTTTACTTTACATGTAATGAATCTAGAATATATGAAAGTTTCACTTTTTGAAATAAGTTACAAAAAAATGAACTTTTTCACAATATTCTAATTTTTTTTAGATGCACTATATATATGTATGTGTGTGTATACAGTGCTGCTTGAAAGTTTGTGAACCCTTTAAATATTTGTGAGTGGCAAAAGTATGTGAATCTTTGCTTTCAGTATCTGGTGATCAGTCCTGCACACAACGGCTTGTAGGAATTTTAGCCCATTCCTCAGTACAGAACCACTTTAACTCTGTGATGTTGGTGGGTTTCCTCCTATGAACTGCTTGCTTCATGTCCTTCCACAAAATTTCAATTGGATTAAGGTCCGGAATTTGACCTGGCCATTCCAAAACATTAACTTTGTTCTTTTGACCATTCTTTGGTAGAACGACTTCTGTGCTTGGGGTCGTTGTCTTGCTGCATGACCCACTTTCTCTTGAGATTCAGTTCTCTGACAGATGCCCTGACATTTTCCTTCAGAATTTGCTGGTATAATTCAGAATTAATTTTTCCATCAATGATGGCAAGCCATCCTGGACCAGATGCAGCAAAACAGGTCCAAACCATGACACTACCACCACCATGTTTCACAGATGGGATGAGGTTCTTATGCTGGAATGCAGTGTTTTTTCTTTCTCCAAACAGAACGCTTCTCATTTAAACCAAAATGTTCTGTTTTGGTAGTCCTCTGGTTTGTCCACATGATCTTTAGCAAACTGCAGACGGGCAGCAATGCTCTTTTTGGACAGCAGTGGCTTTCTCCTTGTGACTCTGCCATGCACACTATGATTGTTCAGTGTGCAGCAATGTTCTTTTTGGAGAGCAGTGGCTTTCTTCTTGCGACTCTGCCATGAACACCATGGTTGTTCAGTGTTCTCCTGATGATATATACAGTGGGTACGGAAAGTATTCAGACCCCCTTAAAT
>NW_015551364.1:0-526 GCF_001515605.1 Sinocyclocheilus anshuiensis | reverse complement strand
TTTTGACCTCACTGATTGGAGTGTTTTTGAAGCTGCTGCCACCACCGATCTGGACGAGCTCACAGAGACTCTGGAGTGTTTTTGAAGCTGATGCCACCGATCTGGACGAGCACACAGAGACTGTAACATCTTATATCAGTTTCCGTGAAGACATGTGCATTCTTACCAGGACTCATCTAACTTACAACAATGACAAACCATGGTTCACTGCAAAACTCAGACAGCTCCGTCAGGCCAAAGAAGATGCTTACAGGAAGGGGGACAATGTCTTGTATAAACAGGCTAACTACAAACTGGAAAAGGAGATCAGAGTGGCAAAGAGGAATTATTCTGAAAAAATAAGTATTCAATTCTCTTCCAGTGACTCAGCACCAGTGTGGAAAAGTCTGAAAGAGATCACCAACTACAAGACACCATCCCCCAGCACTGTGGAGAATCAACAACTGGTAGACGATCTGAATGAGTTCTATTGCAGGTTTGAGAAAAACACCCCACACCCGCCCTGAACACCTCTCCACACAACCAT
>NW_015551363.1:0-518 GCF_001515605.1 Sinocyclocheilus anshuiensis | reverse complement strand
TTAAAATGCGCGCCATGCAAGCAATGAGCCTCGTTATGCCGAGGCGCGCTTTCCAGCAGGGAGATCGAGGATCAAGGTCTTCTTTGGCGCACGGCTCATCGCAGTGCAGGGACACCAGGCCCGCGACCGCTGCTGCCAGGAGCCGGATGTGCAGAGAAAAGTGTAAAGGGACCCGGGAAGAGGCACCACGGCAAGCGGAGGAGCCCGCGCCATGACTCCCGCCTGCTGTCAGCTGCCAAGCCGTCATCCTGACAGCCCAGAGAGGAAGGAACAGTAGCCTACGCGATCGGCCCAGCCCCCAAGCTGTCTCAAAAAGGGAATAGTAGCTTACGTGATCGGCCCAGCCCCCAAGCTGTCTCAAAATTGTTTACATTTGTGTTTGATGTGTGTTTGGGATCATTAAAAAATGCATACATGTGCACAAAAGAGCTCTTTCCTCCTCACTCAGTCAATGTAGCATCGCTCGCCCCGCCTCAGAGCGGCGCTCACACATGTTATAGCCGCGCAGCACTCGCCGG
>NW_015551362.1:0-550 GCF_001515605.1 Sinocyclocheilus anshuiensis | reverse complement strand
TCATCAGCACCACGATCTGAGTACATGCCAAATTTGAGAACAGTGTCACCTACAGGTCATGAGATCCAAATAACGGTCATAACTTTTGAAATGTTTGTCAGAAAATCATGATCTTGGTGACTATTGATTACTTGTAGTTTCTTCTGCTTGTTGTGTATGCTGTATGTACTGTACTTTCTATATTTGTTGTGTCTTCTATGCTTGGCCCCAAATTGCTTACAGCTGAATTTGGCGTTGGTTTAGTTTGATCAAGTGTAAATTGTGTTAAATCTAATTTTATCTTTCCTTTTTTTTTTTTGCAGCCGTTGGAAGACAGTGTGAAAAATGTAAGTTTTGGATTTTATTGTGTAATTTTGATGCTTTACCAATGTTATATTTAAAACATTTATTTAAGTCATTTAATTGTTTTATATTTCATAAATGTTCATATATGTTCACTTTACAGATGTTTGATTAAAGGAAATAATCACTCTTTTCTGTGCATAATAAATAAAAAAAAAAACATTTTTTTTACATAGAGAAAATTGATTGTTAACAGTAACATAAACAT
>NW_015551361.1:0-516 GCF_001515605.1 Sinocyclocheilus anshuiensis | reverse complement strand
CCGCCATGGCTCCCTGCTCTGCCTGTTCCGCTTCATGGGCCTGGCGTCCGGTGTAGACGGTGTAAGTTGTTTCCACTTTAAAAGGGGAAAAAAAAAAAAGTGATCGTGCCGGCACCTCACTCGCGCAGTTAAAGGGTCATGAAACCCCAGACTACCTTTTCTGAGATTTTAGCAGAGGTGTTTGTGTTGCACATCATAGAAGACAATGTTAACATCCGATCATTTTAACTGTTGGAGAAAACGGATTAGTTTTAAGCTTTTTTTGCGCTATTTTCATCTTCCGGGTTTAAAATCTACATCGTGTTGACGTCACAATTTGTGACTTGTCTTGGCAATGGACTATAGTACTTCGATGACACATCGGTGTATATTAAATTATTAATGAGACTGAGTGTTCTTATCCTATGAGAAGATGCTTCGCTTAATTATTCACAACAGCATGTGTTGATTTGCTGTGTCAGACGTTTCAGGGTCTGTGAGATGACATCGCGCACATTAACTGAGAGAAACGTTCAT
>NW_015551360.1:1741-1917 GCF_001515605.1 Sinocyclocheilus anshuiensis | reverse complement strand
TTAGCATTTTGTTAGACGGGTATAAAAAAGCTTAGTTTACCGCGGTAGCGGTCGCGTGACGGCCTCCTTGTGTGCAGACCGAAGAGTGTAAAGACCATCGACTCTACCGTGCGACTCCACTGGGCAGGGACACCGGCAAAGGATAAGTATCGCTTTTTATTTCTCCTCTTTCCTAT
>NW_015551360.1:1252-1669 GCF_001515605.1 Sinocyclocheilus anshuiensis | reverse complement strand
TTTCAGTTTTTATAACCATTTCTTACTATGTGTAAGTAAGTTGTTGTTTTTTAGCATGTAAGTTTGGCAGTGTTATTTTTTAGGATTACTGATAAACTACTGTCGTTTGATTTGTATCATTTGTATTTGTTATTTATTTTAATTTTAGTTAAATTATGTCTGAATTTATCATGTCTGTATAGGTATTTTATTAAGTTTTAGTTTTAATTTGAGTTATTTTAACTAAATGGAAATTAAATAATATATATATATTGAATTTATAAATGTGTATGTATATATGTATGTGTATGGTTGTACATACACATATATGTAGTTTTTTTTTTTTGGTGTTTGGCTTAGTGTTATGTTAGAATCATTATTATACTCTTATACCTTTTGTTCTTTAATATTTTGAATTGTTTTTAGCTTTATTTTTTG
>NW_015551360.1:0-1069 GCF_001515605.1 Sinocyclocheilus anshuiensis | reverse complement strand
GGTGCAGAAGCAGCATGGACTCATTTGCTTTCGCACAGGACGCGTTTGCAGTCCGCTCCTGATCCGCGGCTGTTTACCACAAACACAACATTTATGCATTATTTTGATTTCAAATCCAAACGTTGTTTCTGAAAATGCTTTTTCAGCATTGTGATTCTCTTTTATCACAGTACAGTAATGCAATCTTTCATAGACATATTCACGTTAAAACTCAATAAATATAACTTTAACTACCGCCACGAGTGCCATCTATTATTGCATTGTTTATCTAAAAGTGCACTTTTCCTTGTTTTAAATCTAGCCAAAAAGCCATGTGTTGACTGCTGACTGTGAAACGGTAGACTTTAATTATATGCATTTATGGTGCAATTACTAAATTTCCGTGTCAATCCATGTTAATTTTTACCGCGAATAATACGCTGTCACTTTACTTCAGCGCGTGTAGCACAGCAGAAATAGACTTGCACCTGTGTCCAGCTCGTCCGTCCGCACTCATCCGTGGTTGAGTATACTTTGAAAGCTGTGCGGACGCGGCTGTGCGCGAGACGGAACGGAACGCGAAAAGTGAAGTATACCCGGGCCTTTACACCCCTAGTTCTATTGTATTTTGTTACGTCACGCCGCACCGCTCGCGTCCGTGTTAATGCAAATTGCTCAAAGGATGCTACAATCAGCTTTCCATGTTATGCCCATCCCATTTCTCACAGAGAAGCATTAAGCAAAATTTTGGATTTTGACACACACAGACATGCTTTACAGTCATTAATGCATTCAGTGTGAATTTGAAACATATTTCCAAAAGAAAACAAACTCAATAAATATAACTTTGCTTAACTACCACCACGAGTGCCATCTAGTATTGCCTTGTTTATCTAAAAGTGCACTTTTCCTTGTTTTAAATCTAGCCGAAAATCGGAAAGCGGAAAATCGTGCTATAAAGCGATTTAGAAATCGCGCAAGCTCAAATCGCGATTTTATGACGATTTCGATTAATCGCACAGCCCTACTTTTCGGTTGTAAAATGTATCTGGTCTGGCTGAGGTGTCGTGGTTGCCATGGTAACCAGGGG
>NW_015551359.1:0-875 GCF_001515605.1 Sinocyclocheilus anshuiensis | reverse complement strand
CATGGACGTGCCTTTAATAGAAATGCACATTTTCATACGGACTACGCAATTAAAGAATATTACAAAATCAAGTGGGCGAGTTTTCCTTATATTTATTTTATTTTTTCATATAAAAATTATAAATGACCTTTTTTGGTTATATTTACTATTAATTGCAGAAGGTGCGCTCAGCAAAAATGACGCGAATATTGATGGTTTTCACGCTTAAGTAAAGTAAAAGACCACTTCTTAAACCTTATAAAAGTCATAATTGAGAGATATAAAATGGCAATTCTGAGAAATAAAGTCAGAATTGCGTGATATAAACTCGCAATTGCGAGAAAAAAAGTCAGAATTGCGAGTTTTTATCTCCTAATTGCGACTTCCCAGCAAACAGGGGACGTCCCCCGGACGTTTCAAACGTCCGTTTGGGTCCGCAGTACGTCCGCTTTGTAACGTTCGGGGGCGGACGTTCGGAGGACGTCCGGATTTGGTCCGCTGTGTAACGTTTGCTGGCGGACGTTTTGAGGACGTCCACTTACGTCCGCATTTGGTCCTCTTTTTGACTCTCGCTGGCGGACGTTTTGAGGACGTCCGGTTTTGGTCCGCCGTGTAACGTTCGCTGGCGGACGTTTTGAGGACGTCCACTTACGTCCGGTTTTGGTCCGCTTTGTAACGTTCGCTGGCGGACGTTTTGAGGACGTCCACTTACGTCCGGTTTTGGTCCGCTTTGTAACGTTCGCTGGCGGACGTTTTGAGGACGTCCACTTACGTCCGGTTTTGGTCCGCTTTGTAACGTTCGCTGGCGGACGTTTGGAGGACATTCGTCGGAGCCAGCTTGCGAACGTCCATGTTTCGTCCCTCATCTGCCATTTCCATTACAACACTTGAAAAAT
>NW_015551358.1:254-557 GCF_001515605.1 Sinocyclocheilus anshuiensis | reverse complement strand
ATTTATTATAACATTTTAAAAATGGCTATTTTGAGTGGAAGCAGAAACACGCTGTTTAGCGAGCCTGTCTCTTTAAATGCAAATGAGCTGCTGCTCCCCGTCCCCTTTTCCAGAATAGAGCTGCGCCATTACAGCTCATGCCTATTAAAAACATCTGTTTTGGTTCTGATTATCATGTTTATCACTCTGAAATCATGCGTTTTAAACCATATTAGTTTAAATTTATGATATACGGTTTTCTGAGTGCACACATCCGAAGCACACGCACAGAAAGCAGCTGTCACAGCATGCGAGTCCTAAAAT
>NW_015551358.1:0-201 GCF_001515605.1 Sinocyclocheilus anshuiensis | reverse complement strand
ACACAAGTTTACGTTAAAAACACACATGAGTTACAAAAACAGTCGGTTATGTCTGTGAAGGTAAACTGCTGGGAAAAAAATTGCATGTTTATTTTAGATCTGTGTGGCAGTAGCAATATACAGTAAATAAATAAATAAATGCACTGCTCTGTTGTGATGCAATGCTCTTCTGGCTGGACTTCCATCAAGCACAATCAAACC
>NW_015551357.1:0-546 GCF_001515605.1 Sinocyclocheilus anshuiensis | reverse complement strand
ATGGTTGCTAAGGTGTTGGTATGCGGTTGCTAGGGTTCCCGGGGCAGTTCCTAAGGTGTTGCTGTGCTGCGGTTGCTAGGGTACCCAGGGCCCTTGCTAAGGTGTTGCTATGCGTTTGCTAGGGTACCCGGGGTGGTTGCTAAGGTGTTGCTATGCGGTTGCTAAGTTATTCTGGGTGGTTGCTAGAGTGTTTCTATGCGGTTGCTATGGTACCCTGGGTGGTTGCTAAGGTTTTGCTATGCGGTTGCTATGGTACCGGGGTGGCTGTTAAGGTGTTGCTATGCGGTTGCTACTGTGTTGCTATGCGGTTAATAAGGTACTTGGGGTGGTTGCTAGGGTGTTGCTATGGCGGGGTGGTTGCTGAGGTGTTGCTATGCGGTTGCTAGGGTACCCGGGGCAGTTGCTAAGGTGTTGCCATACGGTTGCTAGATACCCCGTGGCGATTGCTAGGGTGTTGCTATGTGTTTGCCAAAGTGTTGTTATGCGGTTGCTGGGGTACCCGGGTGGTTGCTAAGGTGTTGCTATGCGGTTGCTAAAGTATTCAGG
>NW_015551356.1:1530-1886 GCF_001515605.1 Sinocyclocheilus anshuiensis | reverse complement strand
TGAGACCAGTGTCAATCAATACAGGGGGACAATGGACATTTTTTAAAACCTTCCATTTTAGCCTTACTGGTAGAAAAGGGAATTGTATCTCCAAAATTAACCTTATTTTTGTAATAACCTTTTTACATCAGGGAGACAGTGGCATGAGACCAGTGTCCATCACTAGAGGGGGACAATGGACATTTTTTACAACCTTCCGTTTTACCCCTACTGGTAGAAAAGGGAATTGCATGTCCAAAATTAACCTTCTTTTTGTAATAACTTTCGTAAGCAGGAAGATACAGACACGAGACCAGTGTCAATCAGTACAGGGGGACAGTGGACATCTTTCACAGCCTCTCTTTTTACCCCTACTG
>NW_015551356.1:496-1369 GCF_001515605.1 Sinocyclocheilus anshuiensis | reverse complement strand
GGAATTGCATGTCCAAAATTAACATTCTTTATGTAATAACTTTTTACATCAGGGAGACAGAGGCATGAGACCAGTGTAAATAAATAGCGGTTTATAGTGGACATTTTTCACAACCTTCCATTTTACCCCTACTGGTAGAAAAGGGAATTGCATGTCCAAAATTAACTTTCTTTTTGTAATAACTTTTTATATCAGGGAGACAGAGGCATGAGACCAGTGTCAATCAATAGAAGGGGACAATGGACATTTTTTACAACCTTCCATTTTACCCTTACTGGTAGAAAAGGGAATTGCATCTCCAAAATTAACCTTTTTGTAATAACATTCGTCAGCAGGAAAATAGAGAGAGGAGACCAGTGTCAATCAATAGAGGGGGATAGTGGACATTTTTTACAACCTTCCATTTTAACCCTACTGGTAAAAAAGGGAATTGCATCTCTAAAATTAACATTCTTTTTGTAATAACTCAGCAGGAAAATAGAGACATGAGACCAGTGTCAATCAATAGAGGAGGACAATGGACATTTTTTACAACCTTCCATTTTTCCCTTACTGGAAGAAAAGGGAATTGCATGTCCAAAATTTACCTTATTTTTCTAATAACTGTCGTCAGCAGGAAAATAGAGACATGAGACCAGTGTCAATCAATAGAGGAGGACAATGGACATTTTTTACAACCTTCCATTTTTCCCTTACTGGAAGAAAAGGGAATTGCATGTCCAAAATTTACCTTATTTTTCTAATAACTGTCGTCATCAGGGAAATAGAGACATGAGACCAGTGTCAATCAACAGAGGGGGACAGTGGACATTTTTAACAACCTTCCATTTTATCCCTACTGGTAGAAAAGGGAATTGCATATCAAAAATTAAC
>NW_015551356.1:0-116 GCF_001515605.1 Sinocyclocheilus anshuiensis | reverse complement strand
ACAGGGGGACAGTGGACATCTTTCACAGCCTCTCTTTTTACCCCTACTGGTAAAAAAAAGGAATTACATAACCAAAATTAACTTTCTTTTAGTAATAACTTTTTACATCAGGGAGA
>NW_015551355.1:0-2349 GCF_001515605.1 Sinocyclocheilus anshuiensis | reverse complement strand
GCTCATATCGCATTATAGTCCTTCACATCCGCTGCAATCTCAAAATTCTGGCAGTTTGATTATACCTAGAATATAAAAATCAACTGCGGGTGCCAGATCCTTTTCTTATTTAGCTCCCAAACTCTGGAACAATATACCTATTTGTTCGGGAGGCAGACAGAATCTGTCAGTTTGAATCTAGATTAAAGACCCATCTCTTTAACCTGGCATACACATAACACGCTATCACATTTCTAGAATTCAAATCCGTTAAAGGATTTTTAGGCTGCATTAATTAGGAGACCCATCTCTTTAACCTGGCTTACACATAACACACTAACACATTTCTAATATTCAAATCCGTTAAAGGTAGGGCTGTGCAAAAATCTAACGCGATTTTCATGCTCATCTCGTCAGTAAAGCCGGTTCTGTGATTAGTAGTAAATCTCCAGCAGGTGCTTTCAGATGGAGCGGCATTTACTACACAGCCGTAGATCACTGACAAGCTACGCAAAATCGCGTTCAAAATCGGCAATGAATCGTCGCATTCGATTTTTTGCACAGCCCTAGTTAAAGGATTGTTAGGCTGCATTAATTAGGTCAACTGGAACCAGAAACACCCGATGTACTTGCTACATCGTTAGAAGAATGGCATCTACGCTAATATTAGTCTGTTTCTTTCTTATTCTGAGGTCACCGTTGCCACCAGATCCAGCCCAGATGGTGGATCAGTACCTAGAGACGACCTCTACAGCCCTGAATGTCAGCGGAGACCACGCCAACTAGATGTGCCCCAGAGACAGATCCCTTGCAAAGACCTCGTCACCTTGACGACCATCGCCACAAGACCAGAGGAACCAGTTGAGTCCTCTGCACCTGTGTTGCAGGCTGGAATTAAACCACATCATGCTGATTTCGTCTGGCCAGAGGAGAACTGGCCCCCCGACTGAGCCTGTTTTCTCCCAAGGTTTTTTTTCTCCATTCTGTTTTGGTTCCTTGCCATTGTCGCCTCTGGCTTGCTTAGTTGGGGACACTTGACTGATTGCACAGACACTATTGGAAGAAAGCTGAACTGGATGATGACATCACTGAATCAACTGACTTTAGCTGGAAAAATGACTCTGTTATTGTCTTCTTGCTTTATTGACAAACTATTTTCCTGTGTGACACTCAGTATTGTATAAAGCGCTACACAAATAAAGGTGACTTGACATCACATACAGAGTGCTTCCACTCTCCCATTGGCAATATAAGATTAATGCAACCTTTGATGGAAATAAATGTTGTGATGTTGTGCAAGGCTGTGGAAACAATTCACACTGTGATCAAAGCTAAAGACGGTGCAACGAAAAAGAGTGTGTGACATTTTTTGGCCAGGCAGAGAATAAACCAACAGAAGTCTATAGAACGTCCCTATTCAGAGAGCTGAGTAAATGTGTGTGTTTTGGACCTTTGAGGTAAACCGGAGCTGGAGCGTTTTCTAATTTCACCACATCTGTGTGAACAAGAGGCACTCGTGGATCATCATACTGGATCAGCTCCCTTTGGAGAAGAAAGATCAGATGAACTCCATCAGAACTAAAGCTCAAGCTCAAAGCACAGGAGCAGAGCGAGTTAACGAAGCTCACTCACCAGCTGACGTCACTGGGGCGAGTGAGGATCCTCCTGTAAGCACCGGCCAGAGAGTAATCCCGAACTTTGTGCCTCATGCTATCGATGTCCAGGTCATCAGCGCTCAGCATGTCTCTGTAGCCTCCACCCACTGCAGGAGACGCACAAACGGCCAAAACACCAGTGAGGAATCAAACACCACCAACAGAAAACACATCTGACCAGCCGAAGAAGATCAGCGGCTGAAAAACGGACGAGCAGAGCTGCTTCTTCTCTTGATGCTAAAGCACACAAACCGTCTTCTCAGTGTTTCTTAATCTTTGCAACTCCAAAGCCCCCATTAACCATACTATAATTCAACTATATTCAACCCGCCACCATGATTACTCACAATATCTACCCACTAAAATATTTGTAGACAATATATTTTTAAAATATTTTAGAGACTGACACAGTTTAAAAAATCTACATTTATTAATGGCATTTTACCATTTTATGAATTTCTGACTTCTCTAACTCTTCCATGTCTAGAAATCACACTTTTACAATGAGGCTTCCTCATATATCCAGATTCTCCCATAATGCCTCACCGCTGTGAGTGGGATAAATGACGTCAAACCCCGGCAGTGGCATCACCACGTCATGAACGGAGTGTTTCTCTGCCTCATCAGCGGACAGAACGTGAGCATAGCCTGAAAAACACGAGAGATTCTGTCAGCATCACCATCACACACACACACACTCAGACACACACACACA
>NW_015551354.1:0-2250 GCF_001515605.1 Sinocyclocheilus anshuiensis | reverse complement strand
GTCAGATATTCCCTCCAACTATGATGAAGATCAGTTATATACTGTGAAAGTGATTAACGATTTCCTTGATGTAACCTTTGGAAGAAAAGTAGAAGTTGAAGAATTTTTTCCTGATGTGAAAATGGTTTTTGGCTTCAGTGATCAGGATACAAAAGACTGTCAGTTATGAAGAGTTACGTAGAAGGAAAAGATTCCGGTTGAAAAAAATGGTAACAAACTTGAGAAAAGAAAAGGCTCTTGAAAACTCCTTATAGTTTATTTATGAAGGAATCACAAGGGGTGAACTATTTGTTCCTTTTTGTCTTGTCCTCTTTATTCTTCCTTTTTCTGTCTTCTTTCATGGAGAGCTTTAGAATAGGCTCCATTAACATTAATGGGGGTAGAAATATCAGGAAAAGAGCAAGTTTAAATGAGTACATACAAAATAAGAGTATTGATGTAACATTTATACAGGAGACGCATAGTGATGTAAAGAATGAAGTGGAATGGAAAATGGGGTGGAGAAGTTAATTATTTATGAGTCATGGTACAAATGTTAGTGGAGGAGTTGCTATTTTATTTTCAAAGATGATTAATATAACCACTGTGTCTGTTAATGAAATAGAAAGAGGAAGAATTTTGGCTGTTCAAACAATTATAAATGGCACTACTTTTGTTTTTATTAATATTTATGCACCAAATACTGGTGCAGATAGGATACAAACTTTTAAAAAGTTACACGAGTTTTTAAAACAAAAGTGTGAGGAAAATGTATGGTTGATTTTGGGGGGTGACCGGAACTGTACAGTAAATTTTACTTTAGATAGAAATGGAGAAGAACCTCATCCCTCTTCTGCCAAATTTTTACATAATGTTATTAGTAATTCTAATTTAATTGATGTATGGAGACTACAATACCCTACAGTTAAACAGTATACATGGGTAAAGGTTTCTCATGATCATATTAGTACTGCTAGGTTAGACAGATTTTATATTAATAAGGATAAAAGTAATAGAATTTTAAAATCTACAATTTGTCCAAATGGGTTCTCTGATCATCATTTATGTATAATTGAAATTAATGTAAGGAAGTCACAAAGTTATAGCTATTATTGGCACTTTAACGTGAAATTGTTACAAGATGTGATTTTTTGTGAAAAATTTAATGTATTTTGGAGTGAGTGGAAAAAAATAAAAAATAACTATGATGATATTGTTCAGTGGTGGGATATAGGAAAAGCACAAATTAGAATATTTTGTCAAAATTATATATATAATACAAATGGTAGGATTAAAAAGACTGTTTTTGAACTAGAAAAAGAGATAAAGCAGATTGAAGGAGAGTTAAGTGTTGGAGATGTTGTGACAGTTGGGAAGCTGGAAGAAAAAAAAAAAGCTTTAGCCTCATTATTTCATGAAAGAGCAAAGGGTGCTTTAATTAGAGCTCGCTTTGCTTTTTTGAGAGAAATGGATGCACCAAGTTCCTTCTTTTTTAATTT
This sequence comes from Sinocyclocheilus anshuiensis, assembly GCF_001515605.1. Classification (NCBI taxonomy): domain Eukaryota; kingdom Metazoa; phylum Chordata; class Actinopteri; order Cypriniformes; family Cyprinidae; genus Sinocyclocheilus; species Sinocyclocheilus anshuiensis. The sequence goes on along the minus strand of NW_015551354.1, from coordinate 772 downwards.
AGAGCAGAAAGCAAAAGAAAAAACAATGATGTTGCATTTGAAAGATGTAAATGGGAATGTGATTTCAGATCTTAAAGAAATGAGAAAAATTGCTTCAGAATTCTATATGGATTTATTTGGAGAAGGACAATGTGACGTTGGATGCATTGAGGAGTTACATAAAGACTTACTGAAACTCACTAATGAACAGAGTAAACGGCTTGACTCTGGCCTCCAGTTAAAAAAACTGTCTGCTGCTGTTCAAAATCTTTCAACTGGAAAAACACCTGGTATAGATGGACTTCCGGCTGAGTTTTATAAACAATCTTGGAACCTTCTGAAAGATGATTTATATGACGTTTTTAATTATTGCTATCAACAACATGATTTACCTACTAGTTGTAAAAGAGCGGTTTTATCCTTGTTACCTAAAAAAGGTGATCTTGGTTTGTTGAAAAATTGAAGACGTGTGGCTGTTTTATGCACTGACTATAAAATTTTGGCAAAATGCCTTTCTAATAGATTGAAACCCTTTTTAGAATGTATGGTCAATGAATATCAAACATATTGTATACCCAACAGAACAATAATGGACAATCTGTTTCTTGTAAGAGACATAATAGACATTGCAAGTTTGAACGGTGAAAATTTGGGCATTTTTGCAATCGATCAAGAAAAAGCATTTGACAAAGTTAGTCATTTTTATTTGTTTAAAACGCTTGAAGCTTTTGTGGTTGGTCAGAGTTTAATTTCATGGATTAAAATGTTGTATAATGATGCATCTGCAATGTTG
>NW_015551353.1:1243-1457 GCF_001515605.1 Sinocyclocheilus anshuiensis | reverse complement strand
AGTTTCAGCACATGCCCCTCAAAAGGTCTGTGCACGGCCCTGATCGGCTGACTACGTTATCCTGCATATTACACATCTGTTTAGCAAATAACTTGAGCTGATCTACACCCAAGAGAGCCCAGGCACTTCCTACCAGGCCACATTTCTGTCAAACACACTCATTTACACTGGTTTCATCATGGTGTTGTGTCAAAGACAGAGGCCTCATGTTCTG
>NW_015551353.1:580-1226 GCF_001515605.1 Sinocyclocheilus anshuiensis | reverse complement strand
CCTCAAGTTGTGGTCAACTCTTTCATATGACACAAAAACTGTTTGCCTTTTCCTCTTGGCTTCTGTTATCCTGCTGAGCTGAAAGAGAGCTTTATACCCTGCCTGTCACATCAGTGTGAAGCCAGCTTTACCAAGAGTCTCCCATGATACCCGTGGATAAGAGTAAATAGCAAGGGGTCACTGGAAGCTGAAGGTGTTTTAAGTCATGATGAAAGACGAAGTTGCAACATGGGCAGTTGACATGACAAGTAATTTCACTGTCCTCAAAGAATAAGGCTTGTATATTTTCATAATTCAGATAGACAGCCATTTTGTCCATAAATTTAAAATGATGCATTTATAATTGTTTTATACTACTATTCAAAAATTTTGGATCGGCTCACAAATGCTGGATTTTGACTTTAGCACAAAAAAAAACAAAAAACATTCAAATCTGTAATTAAATTATTTTTACAAATGTTTTACAAATGTCTTCAGTGTCACATCAGACTTAAAACATGATTCTAAAGAAACATTTCTTATTATTATCAAACATTACTTTATATTGTCTTATTATTAGTATTATTTTGTGGAAACAAAGATATTTTTTTTCAGGAGTCTTTGATAAAATGTAAAAAATTCAAAAGAACTGCATTTATTTGAAATA
>NW_015551353.1:0-536 GCF_001515605.1 Sinocyclocheilus anshuiensis | reverse complement strand
ATATTTTTTTTTTTTTTTTTTTTTCCAAAGGTCTTTACTGTCACTTTAATTTAATGTATCCTTGCTTACTAAAAGTATTAATTTCTTTAAAAAAAATGTACTGTCCCAAAAAGGTTGTGTGTTTGTGTATATAAACATCAAATAAACTTTTTGAAAATAGATATTGTCATGAATATTTCATGGATAATAGACAAAAAAAAAAGAAGACGTGAAGCCTTAAAAAGATTTTCAATGTTCTTGTTTCTACAGGAATTTGTAAGCTTGTCCAGAAAGCTGCTGGATGACCGTGGGCTCCAGGAAAGACTGGTGAGAAATGGAAAGAATTACATTACAGCTTGCCACACCCCGATGAAGGAGAGAATAACCTATCAGAAACTGGTGGAGACTCTTTACTGACAGTATGATGGGATTAACACTTGTCTCAGGTCTTTAAGAACTTTAAAAAGGTGAGGGCTTTGTGCTCTTTCTAGAGCTTTTCAGACTGAAACTCACCTTTCCCACCCAGTTAATTCCATGTCCATTCTCTTGTGGTAAAG
>NW_015551352.1:260-531 GCF_001515605.1 Sinocyclocheilus anshuiensis | reverse complement strand
CGCCTCTTTAAATGGTTTCGTGGTGCTCGTTATTGTATTTTAAAATACTATTGCAATGTTTTCAACTGACATTATGCAGCCCTCTACGAACACCTTGGCAATTGAATCGCCATTGGCTAGTAAATTTTTTTGTTTACTCGCCAGACTGATAAACTAATATATATATATATATATATATATAAAAAGTTATGCCATTTTACAAACATATATAATGTTTGTAAAATGGTACAGCTTTTTAAATATCTGAAAGTACACTCTTAATATCAGTCAG
>NW_015551352.1:0-149 GCF_001515605.1 Sinocyclocheilus anshuiensis | reverse complement strand
TGAACTTCGGACTGGTGGTGGTGCTTTTTTTGGTCATTCAGTGTTTCTGTAAAAAAAAAGTAAAATTGGGGAAAAACTAACAAAAATACTAATTAGATAATAATTATATGAATTCTACTAATAAGAACAATATAAAACGCACCAAGGAT
>NW_015551351.1:754-1254 GCF_001515605.1 Sinocyclocheilus anshuiensis | reverse complement strand
AAAAAAAAAAAAAAAAAGCAGGAGGTCCTGACTTAGGAGGTGGATCAAACCTAAAAGTCAGAAAACAGAACAGATCCGAGTAGTGCTGCAGAGAACGGCTAGCATCGAATACACAATTACTAGCAGTAGTGTAGCAAATTAGCTCAAAAGGGAAATGTATATAAATAATTACAGTTAATTATGATTAATTACAATTATTTATATCAGCTGCCAGTGGTAACTGTAGCAGAATTAAATTGCCCTCAACTAATCTGTTCGTCCAGCAAACATTCAGTGTAAGTTCATATCAACTCTAGGAAGGATATTTCCGTGGCCACAGAAAATACTTTCATACAGTATTAATGCATTAGAGCATGTAGTAAGGATCAAAATCGTAAAGGGACAACTAATTTGCAAGGCAGAATCAGAAACTCATGTAATTTGTGCACAAGAGTTTTATTAACTAAACACTAACACAAACTAGTCTAACAAACAAACAATCACTCATACATGGGAAAGGG
>NW_015551351.1:262-744 GCF_001515605.1 Sinocyclocheilus anshuiensis | reverse complement strand
TCTAACAAACAAACAAACAATCACTCATACATGGGAAAGGGCAAATGAGGCGTGATGGATGAAACCATCAGGAAAAACCAGAGAATTAAGCTATGAAAAGAGTCAGTTAACCACCTGAGTGAAACAGAGTGAAACCATCAGTGCTGGTTTAGAATGGGGTCTACAGCTTCTACTAAACCTCTGTTTCGTTTAGTTAAATGTACGATACTTGCATTGCCTTGGCCTGGAACGAGCGTACGGATGCAGTCTTGGATGAAAGTCTTGATGGTTTGGAGGTTCGATGGTGTAGGAGTCTCGATCACCTTCTTCCGGGTTTGAAGAGTGATGAACTCCAAAGATGTTCTGAGTCGATGGTGATTGGGAGTTTCTTCCCAGTGGAAAGTGCAAAAGAGTTAAGAAAGACATCAGCTGAGATCCTAGGATCTTTGGTGAATGGAAAGTCAAGGCCGAGGCCTGGCAGGAACTTAGGGTGTCCTTAGAAG
>NW_015551351.1:0-218 GCF_001515605.1 Sinocyclocheilus anshuiensis | reverse complement strand
AGGAGCGTTCTAGCTCACATCCTCATCTTCTCAGAATCTAACAGAACCACAGACTGACTGACTATGTGTTGGAGCCCACCGGGCACGCCCACACCGGCTCAGGCTCCCCACACGGGCCGCAATCAGAAGGTTTTAGCAGAAGACTTAGCAGAAGAAAAACAACATGTGCAGAGCTGTGCGTGAGCCTTTTAAGGTTTGAGAAGATTCACGCCTCTCAG
>NW_015551350.1:413-974 GCF_001515605.1 Sinocyclocheilus anshuiensis | reverse complement strand
ATTCGTTCAAAAAGAACGATTCGTTCACGAACGTAACAACACTAGTGTAAAAGTAGCCCGGAGTCAGTCGCACCTCTCCCGCATTGACATCCGCACATCACGCGTTTGATCGCCGGCGCGATTGGGAATCGCAAACTTGGGTATAGTTTTTGTATTTTATATAATCAACAATCATATTTAACAATATATATAAAACTTATATTATATACAGTAATGTTTATATTTTATATTCAACAAAAAACAAATGTACTTTTACTATATTTATTAAACAAATAAAATGTGTATGTAAAAGTATTTTATATATATATTTTAATTGTTTAGTGAAATATTGTTTCAGTTGTTCATGTTTATTGCTTTATTTTAGTGTCATATTAATGGTAAGACACATATGGCTTAAAGGGTTAGTTCACCCAAAAATGAAAATTATGTAATTAATTACTCACCCTCGTGTCGTTTCAAACCCCTAACTTACCTTTGTTCATCTTCAGAACACAATTTAAAGGGGTCATATGATGCGATTTCAATTTTTCCTTTCTCTTTGGAGTGTTACAAGCTGTTCGT
>NW_015551350.1:0-186 GCF_001515605.1 Sinocyclocheilus anshuiensis | reverse complement strand
GCAAAGAAAGAAGGCGTAACTTTTATTCTCGCTGTAGTATTGTTGCTGCCGCCATGTCGTGAAGACACTGTGTGTGCGCAAAAGAAAAAAAATAATGACTTTATTCAACAATTCGTCTCCTCCGCGTCGCCCTGGTGCCACTTTGGAGAATATCAGCTGGACGTAAAACAACGTATGCTGTTCTGT
>NW_015551349.1:0-1644 GCF_001515605.1 Sinocyclocheilus anshuiensis | reverse complement strand
CATTGTTCTTCTCTGGAAGCTTCATTTCAAATTTAGTATGTGACTTTTCAGACTCCACAGTCAGTCAACAACACATGACTACACACCTCATGTCTCCAGTCCTCCCTCGAACTCCCACTCTAATTGGCTTTTCAATGTCGCTTCGCAATGATGTATTGGTTCATGCTGCCCAATCAATGTTGGCCTAATTATATCCTGTTAATCATCATCTTATCACAACTTATTCTCACAACTTCACTTTAAAAGCATGTTCTGGGCTCAATACCAGTTAAGCTCTATCGGCAATGTCTGTGGAATGCCAATTAATTAATTTTGACTTGTCCATCAGTTCATAAAAACAAATACAGTAATGTACTTAGAATGGAAATCTTCAGTAGGGGACAAAAACATTCTGGAGGCTTTAAAAATGAGATTAGTATTATTATACTATTTATTCTGTATAAAAATGAATGTTGAGAATTGTAAAGTTAGCATCCTTTCTGAGGTGAGACTGCTGTAATAGTTTGATTAACATATTTAATGGCGTCTTGCCCCATAGAATCCATTGTAAGTGCATTCATGTAAATATGATTTTGCTTGTGGTATGTGCACAACATACAATCTTTCTGAATGTAAGTAACTCCTAAAACATTTGACATGGAGGCCCTTTTCTTGCATGCATCAGATATGAGCTTCTGAAGTCTATATTCTATCATTCTGAGGTATACAAATGCAGAAAAGCTTTAGTGATGGTTAGATTTAGGTGAAAGAAAATGTCGAGAAAAAGAGGGTGTGTGACTATGCAATTAGTCATTTGCAGTTGGATGTGTGAACCGCTCTTCTTTTTGGCACTTTAATCAGTGTCAAATTTTAAACGTTAAAAATATAGCTAAGTAAACCCACACTCAAACGAACATGAGCTTTACATGTCACTGCACAAAGGCATCTTTCTGGTTCAATTCTGTAGTGCTTTCTCATTGTTAAATTTAACTTTCCCTCTGTCATTCACATGGAGACCTCATGACCAACACAATTAGCCTTTCACACAAATTCGATGAAAACTGGAGAAAGTAAATGAAGTGGAGCCCTGAGTGACCAAACAGAATTAAACAAAATGACTTAAATTACCTTAGCTCTTCATAAAGCTATATTAGGTCAGGCTTATCTACTTGTGAGATAGTTTTACTGGTAGAGCTAAATTGTAGGCATGTTAAGAGAAAAGGCCAGGATAGAGGGCCAATAAAGAGGTGGGCAGATAAGCGGGGAGAGGAGTGAACGCAGTGATGTGTGAAATGAGAGAGAGAGAAAGCGCAGACTGACTTGACAAGATGGCTTAAAGCCATGACAGGATGAAAAAAGAAAAGAAGAAAAAGTGAGAGACTGCTTGAATCTCTCAAGATTAAATATTCAAAGATGTTTTGGCATGATAAAGAAGGGCTTTTATCAAAGCATTAGTACAGAATATACAGTATATACTGTAAAGTATACATATACTATATACAGTGGGTACGGAAAGTATTCAGACCCCCTTAAATTTTTCACTCTTTGTTATATTGCAGCCATTTGCTAAAATCATTTAAGTTAATTTTTTTTCCTCATTAATGTATCACTAATGTAATCACTTTTTGGGAAAGATGCAACAAGATTTTCACACCTGGATTTGGG
>NW_015551348.1:41977-47957 GCF_001515605.1 Sinocyclocheilus anshuiensis | reverse complement strand
TTGATAGTTAATGCATTAATTAACATTTATGGGTAAACTAAATCAGAAGGAAGAAGGAATACGAAATACTCTGACTTTGAAATTAATTTAAATAATCTAATATCATAATTTGAGTTTTTGACATCTTCAGCATTGTCATAATCATTACTGGGTGGCGAAGGATTAGTTGATCCTCCTCATGAAACGTAGAAAATACTAAATACACTAATAACTTATCTTGTCTGTTTTGTTTTGATCTGTTTCCCTTTAAATCCACCCTACTGTGACTTAAAATGATAAAAAATGCACTGATACAAAATATCTTAATGATATAAGGATTCGTAAATATTTTAAATTTTTTAGCTGTAAATAGTATTGTGCTTGTAAACGTTATGTACTAATACCTACGTATAAACAATGAGACCAGGCTTATGATATTTAAATTTATGCATTTAGCGACTTATAATAGAGGAGCATACGCAATACGTCACAAAACAGAAAATGAAAATGTCATGAAAGGAACAAAAACATCTTTCAAAATGTATTTTGTGTAAGTAGACATTTATTTTTCAATTATCTGTACTACCGTTTTCATTTGGACTAACTTTTACTTTAATACATTCAAAACAAGAATATTTTACTTTTTTATTCTACTACTACGCATACAGAAAAAAAAACATTCCTCATTATTTTAAAAGTAAAAAAAAAACTTTGCTAGACCCTCTTCAAGACAGAATAGCGATGTCTAATTTGTGAATGAATCATTACATTAAACCAGTTATTTCAGTCAATTGGATTTGTGATTGTGAATTCAATTGATCCAATTTCAGCAGTTAAAGGGTTAGTACACCCAAAAATGAAAATTAGCCTGTGTTTTACTCAACCTCGAGGCATCCTAGGTGTATATGACTTTCTTCTTTCAGACGAATCCAATCGGAGATATATTAAAAATTGTCCTGGCACTTCTAAGCTCTATCATTGTAGTGGGCGGGTGTTTCTGTTTAACAGTCCAAAACATGTTAAATAAAGCGCGCGCATCCATAATAAAACATGCCTCACACGGCTCCGGGGCATGAATAAAGGCCTCCTGTAGCGAATCCATGCATTTTTTGTTTTTGTAATTCCTTAGTTGACTCATATCAAAGGAATGTTTTTTTACAAAAAATTTAAAATGGAAAAAAAAAATAATAATAATTCTTGCAATTTTGCATTCTTATTCTTATTATTTAATTAATTAATTTATTTTTATTTTTTATTACCAATTTCAATTCCAATTTTCAGATTTAAAATTTGAATGAAAAGTTTTTGTTTTGCATTCTATGGACATTCGTGCAAAACTTCCATACTTTTCAGCATGATTTCACATTTTATTCATTATAAGTTCGCTATTATGGCAACATCCTTAGGTGCATCCCAAATCGCGTACTTATGCACTACTCTATGACGTTTTGTAGTATAAATAGTGCGAGTAGTGTGTTCACACTGAAAATTCCAAAAAGAAAAAGTGCACTTTAAATACCCGGATGATGCACTTAAATAGCCAAAAAAACGAATTGTGGAATGTTGGACGCTTCATGCACTCAACTGTCACAGCTTTAATCACGTAGTGAAGGGGGAGGGGCTATCAGACTCTGATTATGAATGACAGAATAACCTTATATAATTCATACTCTACATGGTTGAGTACATAGTGCATAAGTACATAGTGTATAAGTGCATAGTGTATAGTGCGTCATTTGGGACGCAGCTCTTGAAATACTTTTCATGGTGTCCCTTTCCAGACATAGGATGATGACTAGGCTATCATGGTCATACTGCAAGTAATGTATCTTTGTATCCATTACAGGAGGTCCTGTGAAGCCCCAAGCAATTTTTACAGGATCTAGAGGAAGATGGGCTTGTCGATAAGGTGCCATAACCATGAGTCTCAGCCATCTCTGAGGGGGCTTTAAAGATAAGTGGCATCCCAGACAATCTCTCTCATATACGCCACCATGATTACTTCAGCCTCTCAATGGACATGCTGACACATAATCCCAACGTCATGGCTGTGGGTTAGACATGTCAGACCAGAATGAAAAATGAGGCTCCAAAAACAGAGCCGGTTCACTCTCCATGGACCAGGTTGAGTGTTTATACAACACATGACATGAGAGAGAAACTTTGGGCTGGAATGCATAGACGTGAACCACTAGCATAGCCAGGAATTACAAAGCGGGTGGGCCCAGAGAAAATTGGGTGGGCCTAGCCTAAAATGCATCTGTTATCAAAATAGGCCAACACAACTAACAGTTACACCTGCTTGAATACACATCACCGTTTAATCAGAGCATAAGCCTGTATGTCATTATAAGCAGTGTTAAGAACATAACTATAAGAACAGCATGAGCACGGCGGCCACACCACACTCAAATCAACAGGACAGTAGCTAGCAGTGGCGCCTGCAACTATTTTTGGGAGAAGGGGAAAAAAGACTGGCTAGGGCCTATATTTGAGGCCCGTGCAGGGCTCTAATCCACTTCATCCAACGCTGTTTTGTTCTCTGTTGTTTTCATCTGTGAGCATCATAGACTGTATAAAAACAGGTGAGCATGCTCTTGATATATGTATGGACATATCATTCATACTCGAAGCTGAGGGCGTTCTCTCGTGCACAAAGTAGAAAACGGACTGAAAACCCTAATATGGACAAAGGCATGTATAACGGCATAGAGCTAGCGATCTATGCTGTAGCTAAGTGGCAAAGGGCTGTTTGCAAACTTATCTTCATCATTATATGGCAAACAAGAATTAAGAAACAACACAATTTATTTTTTATAGGTCAAGTATTGTGATTATTGCAACAGAATTTACAATGATTAGGCTACCTTGAGAAGCAAGTGACTGGGTGGGCCTGACTGACAGGTGGGTGGGCCCAGGCCTAGCTACTTGACTGACCTGTACATTCCCTGGAATGTTTCTACTCTAATGCAGATCAGCTCTACGAAACATGCATTCATACAGACTCACTGGAATCCATTAAATAACTCAATTTGTAATTTTCAATGGCAATAGTTTAGAGGGCAAATCAATATTAGCAGTCCGGTGAAATCACCTCAGAGTGGGTGTCAATGACGTTAACACTTAAAACACACAGCTGGGGGATGCAAGAGCTCTGGTCACACTCACTCTACATCAACTGCCAATATGCTTCCAACAGGCTGGGAGGCCTGTGGTGAAACTTTTATTATATATAAGCTCTTATTATTGCATATCTGCAGACAAGATATCTAAACCACCTTTTGATCCTGGGTAATAATTTGTAATCAATAACAAAAATAAACAAAAATAAAAAAAATTGTGTGATTGACATATTCTGGTGTGTTATCAAGCTTCGATGAATAACATGTATTTATTTATGTATTTATTTATATTCCTATCCTACAAAATTCTTATTTAAAGAGAGAGGGGACTAAGTCCGGGTCACAGACAGGAAAGATCTCCCTTTGACGTGACTGAGATGACAGCTGTGATGTGACGAGCCTCTGGAATGATGGCCATGATGAGGCGAGACTCTGGAGCGGTGGCCATGACGGGACGAGACGCAGGCATGGCAGCTGTGACGAGCCTCTGGAATGATGGCCATGATGAGGCGAGACTCTGGAGCGGTGGCCATGACGGGACGAGACGCAGGCATGGCGGCAATTTTGTGGGTAGTCTCTGGGCTGGCAGCCATCTTGTGATAAGTCTCTGGGATGGCAGCTATCTTAAAGGGTTAGTTCACCCAAAAATGAAAATTAGCCCATAAATTACTCACCCTCAAGTCATCCTAGGTGTATATTACTTTCTTCTTTCGGACGAATCCATTCGGAGTTATATTAAAAATTGTCTTTGATCTTTTAAGCTGTTTAATGCCACTCAGCGGGTGTTGCATGCATCAGTCCAAAAGAAGTTAAATAAAAAGCGCCCATCCATAAAAAAAAAAGTGTCTCCGGGGGGTGAACAAAGGCCTCCTGTAGTGAATCGATGCGTTTTTGTAAGAAAAATGATCACTTATTAGAAGTACAAAACGAGGATTTGTAAAGAAGAATGTCGGAGGATTTCGATATAAGCCAAGAGGAGACTGGTTTTCCTTTGCTAAAGAAGGAAACTGCATCCTTTGCTCCTGTTAACAAACGTTGGTTTTCACGAGACTCACCAGCGCATGCGCAACGCTGAACTTGGATTCGTCTGAAAGAAGAAAGTCATATACACCTAGGATGACTTGAGGGTGAGTAGTTTATGGGCTAATTTAAATTTTTGGGTGAACTAACCCTTTAAGTATGGAACAAACCCCATGTTCTTCTTCATCTCATCAACAGCAGTTCAGCACATCCTGTCTTTCAACATACAGGTGCATCTCAATAAATTGAATGTCGTGGAAAAGTTCATTTATTTCAGTAATTCAACTCAAATTGAGGCAGTAATTAAAGCAAAAGGAGCCCCTACCAAGTATTGAGTACATGTAAAGTAAATTAACATACTTTCCAGAAGGCCAACAATTCACTAAAAATGTTTTTTTTTTATTGGTCTTATGAAGTATTCTAATTTGTTGAGATAGTGAATTGGTGGGTTTTTGTTAAATGTGAGCCAAAATCATCACAATTAAAAGAACCAAAGACTTAAACTACTTCAGTCTGTGTGCATTGAATTTATTTAATACACGAGTTTCACAATTTGAGTTGAATTACTGAAATAAATGAATTTTTCCACGACATTCTAATTTATTGAGATGCACCTGTATATGTGTGAGAGTAAGTGCACTCTTAAGAAAAATGGTTCTAAACAGTACCAGAAAAGGGTTCTTCAGCTTTTAACAATAGCTGAACATTTTTTTGGTGCTAAATAGAACCTTTTTGCATGGTTCCATAAAGAACCATGCTTTGAAAGTGCTATAGAACCTTAATAACAAATGCCCCTCACAGATTCAACGCAGTTGGGAGTGTTTTGTAACGATGTTAGTGATCACTGTGCAATAGTATGTTTGAGAGACTGCAGGATTCCAAAGGGTAAATCACGTTTTATTTTGAAACGGCAATTTAAAAATTTAAATGAACAAGCTTTTTTGCAAGATATTTATAATAGTGATCTGCACTTTGATTCACAAATACCAGATGTTGACTTAGCATGGGAGTATTTTAAACCAACTTTTTTAGCTATATGTGATAAACATGCACTTTTTAAAATATTTAGAATAGGTAATAGAGATAATCCATGTTTTAATGAGTCAATATCTTCTCTTTTTAAAAAATAATATAAAAAGAGAGATGCTGCGTGGGCTATAGCAAAGAAAACAAATAATCAATTGTACTGGGTTAACAATCAAACTTATAGCAAAATGTGGTAGTTCTGTATGTTGTTTCAGGAATTTCAAGGAATTTGTTGTGTTTTTTTTAGGAGCTCTTGGTACATACATCCATACATCCATACATACATGACATGAGAAAAGAAAGAACAATTAAATAAGACTAAAGAAAAAAACAAAAATAATAATATTAATAATAATAATGTGGTCAAATCTGGAACAGAAGATTTATGTACAGATTTGTGCATTATTTACTGTAAAGTTGTATAAATAAAAATATGCATATGTATTTACATAATACTTGAAAAGCAGGTTTACAATTACAGAAAACAGGTAATAATTTCTGTGTTAGCTGTTGGATGGAAATGGCATGGGGGAAAAACTGTTTTGATGCCTAGATGTTCTAGTGCGCAGATATCTGTAGCGTCTGCCTGAGGGGAGAAGTGCAAACAGGTTGTGACCAGGGTGAGAGGGGTCTGTGATGATGTTACCTGCCTGTTTCTTCACTCTGGAGTTGTATAAGTCCTGAAGGTTGGGCAGGTGCACACCAGTTATCCTTTCAGCTGTCCTGACAGTCCGTCACAGTCTTCTTATATCTGATTTGCTGGCCTTTTCAGCTGGCGAAGGAAGTACAACCTTTACTGGGTCTTTTTTTTTTTTTTTTTTTACATTAGGGTC
>NW_015551348.1:25353-41335 GCF_001515605.1 Sinocyclocheilus anshuiensis | reverse complement strand
TTTTCATGATACAAATCGTTGCAAAGCAACTTTACAGCAAATTAAGTTTCTACAGTATTTAGTGGTAGTTTATCAGTGGTGACTGTCAGTTAATGTACATATGGCAGAAATGTATGGAAAAATCATTTTAAGACGTAATAAAACAGACGATGAACACTATTAACAGCAATTATTATATGATGCAATCAAACTTATAGCAAAATGTGGTAGTTCTGTATGTTGTTTCAGGAATTTCAAGGAATTTGTTGTGTTTTTTTTAGGAGCTCTTGGTACATACATCCATACATCCATACATACATGACATGAGAAAAGAAAGAACAATTAAATAAGACTAAAGAAAAAAACAAAAATAATAATATTAATAATAATAATGTGGTCAAATCTGGAACAGAAGATTTATGTACAGATTTGTGCATTATTTACTGTAAAGTTGTATAAATAAAAATATGCATATGTATTTACATAATACTTGAAAAGCAGGTTTACAATTACAGAAAACAGGTAATAATTTCTGTGTTAGCTGTTGGATGGAAATGGCATGGGGGAAAAACTGTTTTGATGCCTAGATGTTCTAGTGCGCAGATATCTGTAGCGTCTGCCTGAGGGGAGAAGTGCAAACAGGTTGTGACCAGGGTGAGAGGGGTCTGTGATGATGTTACCTGCCTGTTTCTTCACTCTGGAGTTGTACAAGTCCTGAAGGTTGGGCAGGTGCACACCAGTTATCCTTTCAGCTGTCCTGACAGTCCGTCACAGTCTTCTTATATCTGATTTGCTGGCCTTTTCAGCTGGCGAAGGAAGTACAACCTTTACTGGGTCTTTTTTTTTTTTTTTTTTTACAATAGAGTCAATGAGATTGTCCCACTTCAGGTCCTGAGAGATGGTGGTGCCCAGGAACCTGAATGACTCTACAACAGCCACAGTGTTGTTCATGATGGTGAGTGGGGGGAGTGAAGGGGGGTTTCTCCTGAAGTCCACTATCATCTCCACAGTTTTGAGTGTGTTCAGCTCCAGGTTTTTGTGACTGCACCAGACTGTAAGCAGACTTGTCACCATGCTGGATGAGGCCGATGACTGTAGTGTCATCCGCAAACTTCAGGAGCTTGACAGAGGTGTCAGTAGAGGTGCAGTTGTTTGTGTAGAGGGAGAAGAGCAGTGGGGAGAGCACACACCCCTGAGCAGCGGCAGTGCTGATGGTGTGGCTTTGTCAGTTTATTCAGAAGGATATCTAGGATGATGGTGTTAAAAGCAGAGCTGAAGTCCACAAATAGGATCCTTGCATAAGTCCCTGGTTTGTCCAGATGTTGGAGGATATAGTGCAGTCCCATGTTGACTGCATCATCCACAGACCTGTTTGCTTGGTAAGCAAACTTCAGGGGGTCCAGCAAGGGTCCAGTGATGTCCTTCAAGTAGGCCAACACCAGTCTCTCAAATGACCACAGATGTTTAAGCAACAGGTCTGTAGTCATTTAGCCCTGTTATTTTTGGTTTCTTGGGTACAGGGATGATGGTGGAGCGTTTGTAGCAGGAGGGGACTTCACACGGCTCCAGTGATCTGTTGAAGATCAATGTGAAGATGGATAACAGCTGGACAGCACAGGCTTTAAGGCAGGCTGGAGAGATACCGTCTGGGCCTTTGCCTTTATATTGTGTTTCCTGAAGACTTTGAATACATCATCTTCACAGATCTTAAGTGTAGGGTGAGGAGTAGTAGGGGGGAGGGAGGCTGTGTTGTGAGACGGTCAGAGCAGGTGTGGGGTGTGAGACCAGGCTTTTCAAACCTGCAGTAGAACTCGTTCAGGTTTCTCTATATATTCAGATTTACTTTTACATATTCACAATTTACATTTATATATTCAGATTTATAACTACATATTCAGATTTTTTGGAACAGTTTTGAGTGTTAACCAGTCAGTGGGGCGAATTCAAAATACGATGAGAATTTTCAACTGCTTACTATTTGTTCTAATCCACTGGGGGCTTGATTTAGGGGTGGGCCTTCAGGTAAAGCAGCTCAAAAACACTTAATATAAGCTATCACTTTATTGTAATTGCCACCAAACAAACATTCTATTGACTATAAGTAGCTTTAGAAGGCCAAATTATTCTAATAACCATAACCCTACCACTAACAGTCTACTAATACTCTAATGAGAGTTCTATCATGACAACTCTCGGAAGATTTTAGCATGTAATGGATATGACAGTGTTAAAGTATTTGGTCTTGGCAGAATAGATCTGCTACGCTGTTGCTGCTGTTGGTTATCACTGTTGTTGTAGATTATTGCTGCTGCTGCAAAGCAAGTACAGGAACTTGCTACTGCCAAGACATATGCCGATACGGTGCTGTGAGTATTAAAGACATACTGCTGCAGCACAAATAGCATATATAATAACCTCTAGCAGATCTATTTAGGTGGAGGGTTTCAGAGGAACTCTAATTTATTGAGATGCACCTGTATATATGAATGCATATTATATTTCTGCACATTTTACTCGCTTTCACACATTTTGGCAAAACACTTTAGGAAAAGTTTATGTAAAAAAAAAACACGTTAACTAATGTAAGATAAATTACAGAAATGATCTCCTCCGCTGAATAAAGCAGCGTCAGATCGCGCTGTTCTTCTGAGGTAAATTCCGGCTTATTCCTCAAGTCTTGTTCCAAAAACAATGAAAAATAGATGAATCTTGATTTTTTTTGTTGTTATCTATTTTGTGTTTCTAGGTGCGTGCAGGTAGGCCTATGGCTGCAGATAATGAGCTCTGAGACGGGAAAGACTGTACCTCGCTTTAGTTTCATGCGGATTACATAATCAGAGAATATTAGTTTTCGATTTGAATTGGTTCATTTAAAAGTAGACACTTCAAGTTTTCTATAGACATATTTCTCATGTCTGTGTGTCAAGCAGGCTATTTGCCGGAGTTTCGGTTCTTTTTTGTGACGGAAAGCGCACCCTGTTTATTTTGTTTATTTTACAAAACCACAATGTTTTGTTGTTATTGTCAGTGTACACAAATAAAAGTAGAACCTTTATAGATTCGATTGATTTTAGCCTTATCTGTATTTGGGTATTTTAGGTCCTTTTCTCTCTCATCATGAAAAACTGCAAGTGAACGCTCTGGCGCGCAGAAGGGTTAAAGACGCTGCATTCAGTTTTACCTTTAGACGATAAATTTAGATTTCAAATTCAATATTGATTTTAGAACTGTAATGCAAATACTTTACAAGTAACTGTAATTAAATGACCTAAAAATTAACAGTAATGCCTTATTTTACTTTTTTTCAGTGGATAAGTAATTTAATTATAGTAGTGCGTTACTTAGTAACGTGTTACACCCAACACTGACTACTGTCTTTACACACAGATAGTCATTTCTATCATGAGAACTCTCTAAAGATTTTAGCATGGTAATGGATATGACAATGTTAATGTCTTGGCGGAATAGATCTGCTACGCTGCTGCTGCTGCTGAATTGCGGCTGCTGTTGGTTATTGCTGTATTTGTAGATTATTGCTGCTGCCAGCAAGTACTGGAACTTGCTACTGCCAATACATAAGCTGATATGGTGCTGTGAGTATTTAAGACATACTGCTGCTGCACAAATAGCATATAAAATAACCCATAGCAGATCTATACAGGTGGAGCTGGGGAAGGTGGAGGTTTCAGAGGAACTCTGAAAGCGCGCTACAATGCTCAAGCGAATGCTAATAAGCCATTTAAATGTAAAGCAGCAAGCTCATTGGCTGTCACGACACGGTGTGTGGAGGCAGTCAGGACGACGAGGACGACAAGGATTCCAATAATGACTTTTAATGTAGACACAACAAGGCAGATACAGGTAGGTGAGACACACACACTCGGGGTAACATTCACAATAACCGACAAACTAGAATACAAGAGACAGGAACTGATATAGGGCAGATAACGAGGGGCAGACAGGTGAGCACAATGAGGTGATTAACTAATAATGAGAACAGGAACAACCAAATAAGGACACAGAGGGAGAAATTACAATCAACAGTCCACAGGGGTGTGACAATTGGCTGCGTATGCAACATGAACCAATCAGCTTGTGACAAGTCATTTACTGCTAAGAATATCATCAGTTAAGTAAAGGACACATCAGCCTGCGCCATCTAGAGTTTCATGACAGCACTTGGTATTTAAAAAAAAAGTATTTCTTTTAAAAAAAGAACTTGGTATTTTTTTTTTATTTTGTAAAAAAAAAAGAAAAAAAAGAAAAAAGGAAACTGTAGGGGACTGAATGAGAGAGGACTCGTTGAAACAAAGTGAACATGATTGTTTTCTCTCCACTCTGGTCAATTTAATATTTGAGTCAAATCCACAGTACTTAAACCAGACTTTCTGGCACTCTGACGGTTTGACAATCTGTATTTCTCAGTTTAGCCATCAGCTGCTATATCTTTGACTGGTTGAACTCAGGGAGGAGTTCTTTAATGTCTTGTGCTCCACAGGGGACTCTTGTCTTTTGATAGCCTTGGTTGTGTCTGCAAAAAAAGCCATCCATCTGTCCCATAGACTGTAAAAAAAGATGGACGACGCGTCTCCTATTCCTTTCACTATATAAAAGTGAAGCCAAAGCATCTCAATATGGCTGCTGCCATCTTGAGTAAATTACGTCATTTGGAGCCCGAGTCTGCGCAGTAGAGATTCGTTTGGAGCCAGAGTCTGCGCAGTAGTGTCATGAGGTGGAGCCGCGGTATCAAACTCTCGCCCAAACTCCCGCAGACCCAATCAACTGTAACGACACGCCTCGTTTTTATAGCATCAAATTACTAGCTAAAATCAAACTTATCACAAAAACGAACAATTGAACATATATCAGCGTGATAACAACTACCTTAAATGACCAAAACCATCTTTCGGAAAATTGTATTGGAAGTGTAATAAATATTTTTTATTTTGACTCAAGTCCCATTCGTTTACATGGAGAGGGCGGGGTTTATGACCTGTACTGCAGCTAGTCACCAGGGGGCGATCAAAGAGCCTGCAGCTTCACTTTTCAGGATGTGTGAGGCACACCCGATCTGTCCTCACACACTCCATCTCTTTTTGGAAGCACAGCACAGTGCCAGTCTGAATTATTACCACTCAGTGGCTCAGTCTCTCTCTCTCTTTCTGGTACTGAGGGCAGAGGCACATGTTTAGATGATTGATAGATTTCCGCTCTTTTGTCAGTGAAGTGTGTTTGAATATGTTTGAAGTGTTGCAGCTAATATGCATATATAATATGCTAATAAAGTGGTTGGAAGCATTGTAGAAAATAATGTATTACAGTCTTGATTTTTTTTTTTCTGAACTGCAAGTGTCAAAACCAATTTTGTGAGCTAAATATTAGATATTGGCAATTAAATACTTAAAATAAATAAATAAATATATACATACATAAAATGTAGACAGCTATGCACCAGCCCTTATATAAACATGCTATTAATTATTCGATTGAAAAACGTTAATGTTACCATTTGATGGACGACATAAGTTCACAAAACTGAAGTAAAATGTAAAATTAAATTAGTTGTTTGATTTGTTATCAATTTGTTATTTAAGCAGTGTCTTCACATTTTGCTCTCAGCTTCTAGTGTAAATCAAAATGGCATTTATAATTGTATTACAATTTTGCATTGTAATACAATTTTGTTTCAATGTCTGCAGCTTTTTTTGTGCAATATGTGTCTGTTAAACAGAAGTAGCAATTTTTTCAACCTTTATAGCTCTTTTTAATCACTTAAACTGATGGTGTTCCAACTGACCTTGATCTTCCCTGTTCTCCACTATTAATTCAGTAAAACACCTTTACACCCCTAGAATCGTCACCACATTTCTCCCTGAATCCCTACCAAATCTACTGCAAGCTTTAGGAGGTCTGTTATCAGGGGAGGCAAGAGAGATGCGGCCTCCTGCTGTAACATTCCCCACTGGTGTCACTGTTGGAGACTATAACCTTTGAGTGATTTATACACTTTTTAACATAATATTTTGTAACATATTTTTTTATACTATTGATTATTTTTGTATCCAGTTTATTGAGGAGGCACTGCCTCCCTTGCCTCGTCGGAGTCAACACCCCTGCTTTCCAAGTGCATTTAACATAATGATCAAATGTTCAAAGGGGGAAGTCCTTAACTGATTTTTAGGCTTAATGGTCTTATCCACCTGTGTAATTTGATTCTTAAATGAATACAAATAAGTGTTTCACTGATACACAAACCCATTTCATTGGGTATCATAATGCAGAACACTTGACGTATCAACACTAATATTTCTGAAATTAAATAATCGGTACTGAATATTAGTGTCTTTGCGTTGTTTAGAGGATGCGGATACTATTGGTGTGAGAATTCCATTTACCCATCCATGAAATAGAAAACTATGGCATTGTTCTAAATGCATAGAATGATTTTATAGCTCTGCAGTGGCTTGATGTAAATTCTTTTAAAATCACTTTCCCCTGGAGATCCACAACCAGGTCCAGGTGAACAAAATATATAAGAACCAGAGGGGTAATCATACCACACTCCCTGGATGATTGCTTTTGCGTGCATCATAACGCATAAGCCCCATCAACGCCCAGCGGCAACATAACTTTGCGTATTGATTTGCTAAGAATTGGCAGACACAATGATTAGCTCTGTATGCCTAGGCTAATGGATTGTTTTATACTTCCCTTGCCCAAGAAACACTATCAGAGTAACCTTCAATTTATCATGAGAATGTGTGTTGGGATGACACTGAGCAGATAATTTCTTGTCAATGCTTTTGTAAAGCATCAGACTTTTTCAACATGAACAACTGACCCTCTGGATACAGATACCATACTGTCCCTTGCTGCACTCTTGCATTTACACAAGCAGTGATTTGATAAATGACTGTGCAGTGGCCTGATAACCCAGTCGAATATGCAGCCTTATAATACTTAAAGGAGAGTGCTACATGTCTAGATCTGCACTCCCGGGAGATGAGGCACCCACAGTGCTGGAAAATGAGTGAAAGTCAAAACCTGACCAAACCAACGAGATCATTTAGAAAGTGCTCCATTTTCCTTTGTCAAAAGTTTTATTTATTTATTTAAAGACTAAAAACACATCTGTTCCATCTTTATTTGACCCTCTAATTCTAGCACTTTCTATTCCATTTTAATTCTACTTTATCTATTTAGCTTCTTTTTTTATTTAAAAAAACTAACACTAGCTTTCTATTTTTTCTATTCTATATACTTGTTTTTCTTTTGTGTGTGTGTGTGTGTATATGTGTATATATACTGTATGTATATATATATATATCTTGCTACGTGTACTGCGTAGGATAAACGCATCTGGCTAAATGACTAAATGTAATGTAAAGTAATGTTTATTTTCTCTTCCTCTTTATTATGTTTCGTTATATAGGTTATCTGGAGTTGCTTTGCAACGATTTGTATCGTGAAAAGCGCTATATAAATAAACTTGAATTGAATTGAATTGAATTGAAGTGACTGCATTTATGTTCCATGTCTGAAAATCATCGTTCTCGCTTTTAGTTAAGCTGCACACGTTTGCATAATGTCACATGGTGTGTGTACATCTTTGGCACTCAGCTTGTGTTTGACTTGTGGCATTACCTCCATTTCATGAAGGTCATAGTGAAAAAAGGTCAGCTGACAGAAACTGTACTTAACATGCTGGAGCCATACAGTAAAAGTACCTTAAGCATGCTTGACAAGCAAAAGACAAGCTAACTATATCCTTCTTATCTCCTCAACACCTGCCCAGAGCCGTGAGCTTCAACACATTCTTATTCATATTCGACACACTAGCACACACTCTCAAAATACTTGTCTGGGGCTGTATATTTCCATGAAAATTCATGCAGTGGCTCTAGTGGGCCTGTGATCATTCCAGTTGGTCTGGGAGATGTCATCTGACAGATGCCTTTTATATCGTATGAGAGGAACCACCTGTTAAACATTTATGGCTTGAGCTCTGTGCCTGGAATTCTGGTTTTCTTTTAAGTGTCTTTTGTATCTGTCATTAGAGTTTGAAGTTTAACTGTATGTTCTTCTGCTGAAACAGTTGTTTGAGTTCTCTCAGACAAAGTATATGTGCTGTGCCAACAATACTCTTAGTATCCAAGTAATGTCTGAGTAGCCTACTGCGATGTCCAGGTGTGTCATTACCATGACCATTTTCTGATGAACATGACAAGCTTTTCCACTGGAAAGGAATGAGGATGTAGTTCTAAACTAAACTGAGATGACACGTAAGATGGCATCAAAATTCAATCATAGCCATTAGCTACTCACTCATGCCAAATGACACAACACATTACTCAGCAAAGCAGCAGAGACATTGCCCCATTTCTCAAAGTGTGAATATTTATTTGTCTCCACATGGTCATGGCTATAATGTGGGTTGTTCTTTTTTTTTATTTAGAGAATGGAATAAATCAAATAATTGCCTCCTGGTTTAAGTAGTCACAGTAATTACAATGGCTAACATATTTACTTAACTAACACATTTTGATTCATGTAAAAATAACAAAAACTGAACTAAATTTACTTTAGGATTTGCAATGCCTAAACCTTTCACAATGTTTCAGTGATGGTTAGGTGTGCTGACTGGGGAAACCTCAGACACTGTTTGACTTAATAAAACCACTTGAGTGCAAAGAGGTTTTAACTACAAAGCATTCATAATAACTCCCACTAGATTCTTCTATTAGGGGTCCGCTAATGATTAATACTCAGCATCTTGTTTTGCTGGCTCTTTTTTCGTCATTCTTTATCAGTAAAATGATTCTTATTTGGCAAACAGGGTACAATATGACTCGACAGATCAATTGTAATACTACCCATGGGCCCAGGTTTTGCGCTCTTTACACAAAGTTATGGTTATGTGTTTCCGAGTGGCGTTTTGCAATTATCCTCTGAGACAACAACTTTTCTTTGCTATATTTATGCCTATATTTATCTTTGCCTATATTTTATTATTATTATTATTGGTGGAAAAATCTTGCTAATTGTCTGGTCTGTTCTCTAGCTTGCTCGTTATTAACCATATGAGCTATACGGTTTTATATTTTAATTGCAACAATTACTAAAGCTTGTTTCACTGATCCTCATGGAATATTGTATTACTGGACTATTCACAAATAAAGTGTTAAACATTGGAGGCAGAAATACTGTGTGTGTGTGAGAGAGAGACTTGACTTTTAAGCCTCTTTTATTTACAAACACTTATAAAAAACAGTATACATTACACAAGAAATTTTACTTAACATATACCTACATATTCATAAATAGGCTATAAATAAAAAACTATTTTAGAATTTATAACATTATTTCATAATCACTTTCTTCACTTGGTTGACATAAAATACTTTCAGTACACCAAAATGAAGAAGAAGAAAAAAAATGAGACTGTATCATTTACTAATTCATAAAATTTATACATATGTAAAGGATCAATTTCTCCAATAAGAAATGTTTTATTCCTCCTTGTCAGCCAAATTGCCATTTTAGCTTTACCAAACAAGAAATTAATTAACACTATTTTCTTCCTGTTTGAGGTACTATATTTTGGTTCAAAGATAAAAAGACCATTTGTAAAGAGAACGCAAAATTATGACTCAATTCATGTTAACACACCAAGAATTTCTTTTAACCTTGAACAACCAATAAAAATATGAAAAAGTGTTTCAGAAACCCCACAAAAAGTACACTCTTCCCCTTGCAAAAGGATTCAAATGTGCCTTGTATCTATTTGTTGCTATTATCCAATGTGAAATCCACCATTGTATGTCTCCAATCCTTTTTTCGATTGGTTTTTTATATAAGGACCTCCAACTACCTTTTGGAGAGGTGCCTGACTCAACATAGACAGTCCACTTAGTCTCTGGAAGATCCTTTAACGCTTTTATATTGAGAACTTTTACACAAACACATTAAAGAGCTTTCTTAGAAATATTGTAAAAAAACAAAACAAGTTCAGGTGTTCTAAAAGAGAGCAAACTTCCTTCAGCCTCCTGCCAAAGTCTACATCCACAGCCACACTGATCTTGGGGAATACATTCTCAGAAATTCCAACTTTTAGTCGCAGAACTGGAAAAGAATCTTGAATCTCAGCTAACAATTTTTGCACAGTTCGAACAGAACGGATACCAGTCTTTATGGCCAGGGGGTGGGGAGAACATGGAGAGTTAATAGGCACATGAGTTCCCCTCCCCCACTCTTATAATACAGAGATTGAGGGAAACGCAATGAGTGTTCGTGTCTGTTCGTTAACATATCTATGTTCCCCTTTTCGGGTACATCTCTCAATTTTCTGATATTAATGTTGATGTGAGTTTGAGTATATATGATGGTTTTATAATTGTAATGTACCCATATTGTATGAAAAAAAGAGATGAGATTGTCGCACATGGCGAACATGTGAATAGCTTCCGATGCTATGCTACCGTTCATGCTTTGTACTGTTAATAAATGAAGTTTGATAGTTATCTAACAATTCGTATGGTGAAAATACAGTGTTTTCTTCTGTTAAGATGAGTTTGCTGCGATACTGTTAGCTCTTGAACGCTGGTTTATTTTTATTTTGAGTTTGTATCGTGGATTAGTGAATGTGAATGGGTCACGCACTGAATCAGCGTTGCTTGTCTGTGCTAAGTTACTGTTGCGTGTACCGCCTCATTAAATTGATAATGTGTAAAATGTTATCATATTGTAATAACTAGAATGTTATGAGATTGATATGCACTTTGAGTACAGATAGAGTACGGATGACTTGTGAATACAGATCGTAATGTAGAGTATTACATTTATTCTGTTTTATAGGTAATATGATTTATTCTGCATTTTCTTTATTTTGAATTGAATTACTTTGTCACACATGCTGATGCAAGTTATCTTGTTTATTGTGTGTACCAGGATGGATAGAATGCTTTATGCTAATTGATGCTCATCTCTTTATTTGTTTTGTAAGCAAATATAATACTGGTCACTCTGTGTATAAAGATAATGCAATGTTATATGCAAGTTGATATGCACTTTATGGTTGTGCAAAGTTGAATGGATCTTTGACTCTTATAATACAGAGATTGAGGGAAACGCAACAAGTGTTTGTGTCTGTTTGTTAACATATCTATGTTCCCCTTTTCATGGAGATTACCTTTGGAGGCACCGCTGGGATGGTCGGAGTGAGGTTGGTGTCCTGTAACAGAGGAAGTCACCACACATCAACCATTCTACAAAATCGACCCAGGTGGTAGACAGCGCAGTGTGTTGGCTACGGAAGTGGTGAGAGCCTCGTATGGCGGAAGGTGCATCCTGAAGTGCTTTACTCACTAGGGAGGTAACAACAACCAGGCAAGACAAAACACAAACCCATAGGCCAACACATTACTCATCTGCCAATATGGAGTCGGATTTTGAAAACTTGCAGTTTGAGATTAAGGGATTGTTATTCCCACTCACAATTGAACAATTGATGCAAGTTAGTGACTTTTTGAAAATCTCATGAGTTAACAAGGAAAAGATTGCCGGTAAAATTTGAAGCTTTCTTGTTTCATACATTAGTCAGTATGTTGACCGTGATGAGTCAACTAAACTTGAAGACGAGGGCATGGCAGAACTGTTGAACTTATTGTACATTATTAAGGGCATGCCTGTCTTTTGTGCAAATATCAAAGAGAAAGAGGGTAAAGTGGATGATGAACAGGACAAATTAACGAGGGAATTGGAGAGCTTAAAACTGGCAGTCCAACAGAAGGAAACTGAAATGCAGGACCTGGCAATTAGAAAATTGAAAAGCAGGGGTGACAGTGAATTGTTACAAAGAAACCCACAGACAACCCAGGTAAATAGTCTCACATGGCGGAAATACTATAAAATCTCAGGCCAGATTGGTGAACCGGGACAAAAATACTGACTTACTTTCTCAAGTTTAGCTCGCCAAATCGAGAATGGCCTTAGCAGAGGATATTCTGAGACAGAAATAGTGGATGCCGTTATCAGAGTCATTGTACCAGGTCTGCAACTGTGGAGCTACCTTGAAGGTCAAGGTGATAGTGAGGCCAGCAGGGGGTGCTCACCCTGTGGTCTGTGTGGGTCCTAATGCCCCAGTATAGTGACGGGGACACTATACTGTCAAAAAAGCACCATCTTTCGGATGAGACGTTAAACCAAGGTCCTAACTGTCTGTGGTCATTAAAAATCCCATGGCACTTCTCGTAAAGAGTAGGGGTGTAACCCCGGTGTCCTGGCCAAATTCCCTCCACTGGCCCTTGTCAATCATGGCCTCCTAATAATCCCCATCCACTTGTTTGGCGCTATCACTCTCTCTCCTCTCCACCTGTAGCTGGTGTGTGGTAAGCGCACTGGCGCCATTGTACTGTGGCTGCCGTCACATCATCCAGGTGGATGCTCCACACTGGTGGTGGTTGAGGAGAGACCCCCCACATGAATGTAAAGCGCTTTTGGTGTACAACAATACACAATAAATGTGCTATATAAATGCCTCATTCATTCATTCATTCAAGGTAAAAGTGATCTATCTCTGCCTACACTTTGGAGGATTCTCCGCTCACACTATCAGGAATGGAGTGCAACAGAGCTTTATAAACAGCTGACTACCGAGGAGCAGAACAATAAGGAAGCCCCGCAGAACTTTTTAATTAGAGCGATGGACCTCAGGCAAAAAATATTGTTTGCATCACAAGAGGCAGAGTCAAATTTGAAATATGATCCTGTACTCGTACAGAGCATGTTTATGCACACTATACTTACAGGTCTGCAGAATGATAACATCAAAAGTGACCTCCAACCTTTCCTGTTACAACCTACCACTTTGGATGAGTTGCTTCTTGAGAGACTCAATATAGCATGTGGGCATGAGAAAGAGAGACAAGATAAGAGGTGACAGACACCACAGAGGCCAGTAGGTATGCACACTGTACAGTCCAGTGATACCAGCGGAGATAGAAATCAGACAGCTCAGCAGCAGACTGTTACCCTGCCCCCAGATGTGTTGTTAGATTTAAAAGTACTCAAAGCAGATATGGTACTGTTAAAAGACCTAAAGTCCGAGATGACACAGATCCGAGAGACCATCCAAAAGACAGATTATGCTACAGGATGGAACACCCCTGTCAATAGGGAAATGGATCATGAGGCAGCTCAACACCTAATGAACCCTCAGCCTCAACTTGCCCCTTGGAATATAGAGAACACTGATGCGCTTCATCAAAATGGCCGGCAAGTACAGGACTACCAGGGTGGTGCATGTTCCAGGCGAGTTGTGGCACCGGCCCAGTTTCAACAGAGATTTTCTCCGCAGAGATTCCCCATGCCTCGTCCTAGGCCTAGGTGTTTTGGGTGCCAGCAGCGAGGGGAAGAGTACTGCCAGCATTGTTACAGGTGTGGGAGTGGCAAACATTTTCGTGTTGGTTGCAGGAGATACCAGGGACCGCCTGACATGGTGAGAGAGGCTCCTTTAAATTGAGAGAGGCTGCCCCCAAGGGATAGGGAGTAGCCGAGCTGGCTAGAATGTCCCATAGAAGTGCCAGCTGGAAGAAAAAAGGAAATCAGTCAGAACCAAGAGAAAACGATAACTTATGTACACAACCAAGAGTTCATAAAACACCCTCATGCAAAACTATCACTCACAAAAGGAGAAATGTTGTGACAAAAAAACATTCTACAGTGCCTGAATTGGTCGGGAACAACTGCTATATACAGGGACAGAGAACTCACAGATATCTGCTATCGATGAGATATGGAAAGCTGACAACTTACCGGACATTGGGTTGAGAGACATAGCAGAGATAGTCGACCTAGATAACCCCTTACAAATTGAAGCCGCTAATGGCACCAAGATGCCATATGTGGGTTGGGTATAAGTGACCTTTAGGCTGGTTGGCAGTGCTGCAGAATTTCAAGTTCCTATGCTCGTAATGAAGGGTAACCGACAGCCTCGCCCTATCATCGGCTTCAATGTGATTGAGCATGTTTTCATCAACAGTCAAACAAAGGAAGGACATGTTGAGGATGAAAAAATAATTAGGCTAAGGCTTTCATTAACTTGCAGAAAAAAATGTCCAGAGCATTTATTAAAGAGCAGGTCATATGGGTTTTTGAAAAATATCTCTTTTGCAGTTTATAACGTAGCTATCCTTAAATGAAAACAATCTGCAAAGTTGTTAATCAAAAAAGCGCATTATACATAGAGATATTGTCTCTCAAAAGAAAGAGTCGATTCTGAATTGTTTTAACGAGTCGTCATATTTGCAAATCTTTTGCCTGTTACCGGTATACGTCACTGGGTAACACATTTGCATAATCCCCGCCTGCCCGCGAAATACAAACACTCTGACCTGCCTCTGAACTGCATGTTTCCTCAGTCAAGTGACTGTTGGATGACCTAGTCCGCTAGTTAGTGTGTTTACATCATGTTGAGAAGACACTGTGTTCAAGGATACCACAGAAATACAATTCAAACATTTTGTTGTGTGCATGTAATTTTACCAAGGACTGCCTCTCTAATCTTCGCTTTTATCTTCGCTGGCTTCTAATCTTCTTAATTTGGACTAACAAGCTCTCCGAAACCACAACCTGTAAGTACGATTGATACTGTCAGGAATCCGGTCTATGAACTTCCGTTCACTCACCACCAGAGGTCACCCGCTCACTACATGGACTCTCACACTACACAGACTGTTACACTATACCCTGGACTACATTTCCCATCATCCATTGCACTGATTGCACACAGCTGTAACCAATGACACGTGCACCTGAAAGCCATTACACGCACTATATAACACCTACCCAGATCCTGCTCTAGTCGCCGAGTATTGTTCTGCATTTATCACTCTCCTAGTGTTAGCTGCTTTACCAAGCCATTCCGTGTTTCCTGAGTTAAAGTTTAGTTTAGTCTTGTTCATAGGCTCAGATCAAAACACGGGTAAACAGACTGTTTTCTCCTCTTGTCTGATCTCTACCTGCCCTGAAGTTTATAGCCTGCCTTGGATCTCTCTTTCGTCTTGTCGTTTGGACTCTGTTTGCCCCTGCCTGGACTATTACCGTGTACCTGGATTATCTCTCTCTGTCTAGCCCTCTGGATGTCATTTGCTGATCGGAGACCCTCGTCTGCTCTTGGATTATTCTTGTGTCTTGCCCGTACCATACCAGTTTGCCATTGTTTGACCCTGCCTGTGTACTGACCGTGTTTATAATAAAGCTTGCACATGGATCCTCACGCCTCACGTCTCGTCGGCCCCATTACAGATACGTTATGTGTACATTTTCAATTGAGTGCTCAAAATATCAAATTTTTGTGCTAATATGTGATGTATACCTAGTGCAGCTTTAGGTTTCCAGGTAAAGCACGATATTACTGTCTTACTGATAATTTGCTCTGAACCCACTATTTCCTAAGAATGTGTCGATTAATGTAGACTGACGTTGTTCTAATAATTACTTAGTTTAATAATAAATAATGTAGTGTAGCGCACAGACTTTATAATCATTGTGAAATTGCTGTTTATTTTGCTGCACCAGCAGTTATAGGGTTAATGCGGGAGTTAGTTAGGCTGGTGCGCCTGTGATACAGCTGTTCTGCGTTCTGATTAAAAGTTAAGACAGAGTGTCTTTTGTCTGTCGTTCTTCAAACATTACAGTAGACATATTTTGGTTTACAAACTGTATTGTTTCATCAGTTAGTCACGTTAGCACTCTCTTGAGCAGCAACAACAGTAATGTTACCATGTACTCCGCCATTGTTGTGTATGTTTGTTCACACTTGCCTTTAAAATCGACACGTACTGCACGTCTACATACCACCATGTCTAGTGGCCAAGAGGAACTATGCTAAAAAACTAGAACACCAGTTTTCTGCGAATGAGCCTGCATCAGTGTGGAAAGGCCTGAAGGACATCACCAACTACAAGACACCATCCCCCAGCACTGAGGCCAATCAACAACTTGC
>NW_015551348.1:5433-7093 GCF_001515605.1 Sinocyclocheilus anshuiensis | reverse complement strand
GCGAAATACGAACAGAGTCTGACCTGCCCACAAACACTTCCGCTAGTTAGTGTGTTTACATCATGTTGAGAAGACACTGTGTTCAAGGATACCACAGAAATACAATTCAAACATTTTGTTGTGTGCATGTAATTTTACCAAGGACTGCCTCTCTAATCTTCGCTTTTATCTTCGCTGGCTTCTAATCTTCTTAATTTGGACTAACAAGCTCTCCGAAACCACAACCTGTAAGTACGATTGATACTGTCAGGAATCCGGTCTATGAACTTCCGTTCACTCACCACCAGAGGTCACCCGCTCACTACATGGACTCTCACACTACACAGACTGTTACACTATGCCCTGGACTACATTTCCCATCATCCATTGCACTGATTGCACACAGCTGTAACCAATCACACGCGCACCTGAAAGCCATTACACACACTATATAACACCTACCCAGATCCTGCTCTAGTCGCCGAGTATTGTTCTGCATTTATCACTCTCCTAGTGTTAGCTGCTTTACCAAGCCATTCCGTGTTTCCTGAGTTAAAGTTTAGTTTAGTCTTGTTCATAGTCTGTTTACCCGTGTTTTGATCTTAGCCTGTTTTCTCCTCTTGTCTGATCTCTACCTGCCCTGAAGTTTATAGCCTGCCTTGGATCTCTCTTTCGTCTTGTCGTTTGGACTCTGTTTGCCCCTGCCTGGACTATTACCGTGTACCTGGATTATCTCTCTCTGTCTAGCCCTCTGGATGTCGTTTGCTGATCGGAGACCCTCGTCTGCTCTTGGATTATTCTTGTGTCTTGCCCGTACCATACCAGTTTGCCATTGTTTGACCCTGCCTGTGTACTGACCGTGTTTATAATAAAGCTTGCACATGGATCCTCACGCCTCACGTCTCGTCTGCCCCATTACAGAATACGCGGCCACACCCAGATCCAGCGGCTTTATTCAGCAGCCCAGCCCAAGCATGGACCCAATAGACCAGTTATTACATCTTCGTCAAGGAGGCTTATCTATTGAGGAGTATGTTCACCGGTTCTGTGAGTTGTCATATCAAGTACCGCTTTATGATGAAGTTTTGTTTAAGGACTTGTTCCATTTTGGACTCTGTGAACCAACTAAATCATTGTTACCTGGAGGGGAGTTTAACGGTAGTTTGAGGGACAGTATGGACTATGCGCTGTTGTTATGTGGCTCTCCTTTTACTGTGGGAGAAGCAGAGTCTCTGCCCAAAATGGCTGCTAATCTAGAGACTTTTTGCAAGATGGCTGCCATTCCTGAGTCTCGTCCCATCATGGCCGCCGTTCCAGAGCCTGCTCACGTCAAGCCTGCCAAGCCAGAGCCTGAGCCACGTCACGTCTCAGCTGATCGTCCAGAGTCAAGTCACGTCTCAGCTGGGCTTCCACAGCCTCGTCACATCTCGGCTGATCTTCCAGAGCCTCGTCACGTCTCAGCTGATCTTCCTGAGTCAAGTCTAGTCACAGCTGATCTTCATGAGGCAAGTCAAGTCACAGTTGATCGTCACGAGTCAAGTCAAGTCACAACTGATCTTCATGAGTCAGGTCAAGTCACAGTTGATCATCATGAGGCAAGTCAAGTCACAGCTGATCTTCATGAGTCAAGTCTAGTCACAGCTGATCTTCATGAGGCAAGTCAAGTCACAGTTGATCGTCA
>NW_015551348.1:1505-4976 GCF_001515605.1 Sinocyclocheilus anshuiensis | reverse complement strand
TTAATCCCACACTGAAATTGGTTTAATCTATATGTTGGCCAATATGTTTGACGTTCAATTTACATCAAATCAACGTCATGTCAAGTTTTTGACATCAGTATCGCATATTTGACCTGTTTTTTGACGTAAATTTTTATGTCAATTTGATGTCTTTTCAACATCAATTGCCCACTGGGTAGCTTTAGTAACTTGTATTTTTGCAGCAAGAATTATAGCATGTCTAATTTTCACTATGGCAGCAGTGGTGATTGGCTCTCCATGTGTTTAGACCTTTTCCGTTTATGTTTCATAACATATTTTATAGAAAAAACAGTTGCATTGAAGAGCCACATGGTTTTATCTAAAGGTATTAACTACGGTTATTATAAATACAAGGGTATAACTATGCTATAACTATGGTATAGATTCATACTGATCAGCAAGACTTTCTTTTATTAAAACATGAACTGAATAGGCTATCGAGCTGTATAATGTTAACGCTAAAGGTAAATAATATAATAATGAATCGTGTCAGCTGTGCTAACGTTAGCCAACTAGCTCACACAAAATCAGGCCTCGCTCTTTAAAACAGCAGCTGCTAATAATATGAATACATACAAACCTCCACATGATCTGTGTCCTCTGCTGCTTTATCCTCTCTAACACAATGCTGACACTTTAATAGTGTCATTTTGAGCAGCTGAACAAAACCGAAGAGCTAAACTTCGCAATCGGTTTTATACGTTAACCGTCCTACGCAAAACTCTCGCGAGATTTACATGGATTTATTTGGAAGACACCGCGCGAGTTTTCAAGTTGATCAAGATTATTGGATTCAAGAACCATGGTAAAAAGGCTTTACTTTGCAATAGCATTTGGTAACATTAAATTTCACACACACAAAAATGTTTATAAAATAATAACTAGAAGAAAGAAGATTTATTTATTGTGTATTTATTTGGTTGGTGGTTCTTGTCCAATTTATGTTTATGTCGTTTAGGGACAGATAACATTCTAATTTATTTTGTTGAGCTGTTGCTTCTGTCCAGTGTCTTATTTTTGTTTTTTAATAAATTGGTCTGATTGGGGGTTTTATAACCAATTGAATTCGTTTTAGCTAGATTCTGATTCTCTCAGATTGTTGACAACCTTGTTGCTGATGTTTAAACTTTATACCAAGATATGTGTAGTTCTGAGTGTGTTAAAGGGAAATGATTTCTAATGTGAAGTTATGATATTGGTCTTGCCAGCTGTAAGTAATTATTTATTTATTTATTTTCAGAAATATCATTATTTTAGTCTTTTTGCAGTTAACTGACAGAGCCAGGTTATAAACAGAAGGTATTTGACTTAAGTGTCTAATAGAGTAAGACTGGGTGCTTCAGAGTGTTCCAGAGCCCTTGCTTGTTCATTGATTTATATATTATTGAATAGGGTGTAGCCCTGCCTTACTCCAGGACTCTGAGGGAGGAAATCTTTGTATTAAAAACAAAATTGTTGTTGTGCATATTGATTTGATAACGTTCTATGTTTTTCCTCTGACACTGCACTGAATCAACTTAAGTAAATATCCTTCATGCCAAACTAAATCATAACTTTTTTAAATCAACAAAGCATGAGAATATTCTGGTTAAGTTGCTTGTCATTTAGTGCATGTACAGTGTATGGTCTGGTGTGCAATATTTTGGTTGGAAGCCAATGGATGTTGCAGAAAAGATTACCTATGGTTTACATACATAAACTATGGCAGTTGTTGGGGTTGAATTTGTCTCCGCTTTTATAAATAGGGGTAATAGTTCCAGTAATGAGGCCATGGCTCCAGATTTTGGAAATACACCTGCACTGAGGATGATTTTTAAAAAAAAATGTTAGGATGGCCAATTTAAAATTGTAGTCTGTGTATTTAATAATTTTGTTTAGGATGGTGTCAATACAACAAGCTTTTGGAGATTTTAGGGTTTATATTTTGTTTGATAGTTTAATAGGAGAGTCCAAAGGGTTCTGGTCTTTGACAATTGACGATAAAAGACATAATTTGTTATATAGTGCTTTGTATAAGGTTGTTCTCTATTCTGGATAGTTAGTTCTTCATTATGAGGTTTATTTAGTCATTTTTAATGTTCCCAAAAGTGATTTGATTTTAAAGATTGGTCCGTCCTAACCAGCACTGAGAAAAGTAACAAGTAACGTTACCACGTGAATATGCCGTTCATGTGCCGTCTGGACAATAATTTTATACCTGAATAATGACAATTAAAATAAACCTCTCTAGGTAAAATATTTATTATAGGATATTATTTAGACACCTCCCATTAAACATTAGGGCCGGTAAGCTAATATATATTTTGTGCTAATATGTGATACCTAGTGCAGCTTTAGGTTTCCAGGTAAAGCACGATATTGTTTGCTCCGAACTTGCTTGGAACAAATCGTTTCGAAATCATTGGCAAATGACTCTAATATTAAATGTATATTCTGAGAAAATTACAATGTTTTCTGACCTTAGATGCAATTAAACCTGTTGTAGGGGACTCCAACACAATATTAGGACACTTTAAAATACCATATGACCTGCTCTTTAAGGCAGTGAGTGTTGAACGAACTAGCGAATATCTAGTGAGAACAGCTTGTCAGGGAGTTAATGTACTGAGCCATAGTATTATGCAAGTAAAGTGCAGAGTACATACTAAGCCCCTAAAATAGGACGCAATGTTTGTTTTTGAGCCTGATGACAATGGCCAGTGGCCAGAGGGACTGGAGTTTTGTGATACCTTAGTTCAGGTAAAGAAAGGGGCACCCCCACACATCACCCTCATTGTGCAAAATTCAACCACCCATGATATTATGCTGACTGGTAGAATTGCTGTTGGCACTTTTGTGTCTGTGTGTCCACGTAGCACACCCTCGCACAAAGACTTACCTGTTGAAGTAAACAGTATCGAGATTGAACACGCTGAAGACCAGGGAGTGGATGCAGACTTCTGGGACCCCCAATAGATCTCAGCCACCTAGAAGAAGACAAGAGACAGATAGTTTGTGAGATGCTGCGGGAAGAGTCAGGCTGCTTTTTCCGATGTGATAGCGACATAGGCTGTATTGAAAAGTTGCAGCTCAAGATTTCTTTGAAAGACCAAGAACCAGTGGCCCGGACCTACATGTCAGTCTCTAAGCCTCTATATGAGGAAATGAAAGATTACTTGCTTGACTTAATAACACAAGGGTGGATAGATAAATCCCACTCTGCTTATGCTTCCAGGTGCGCGTGAGGAAAAAATGTGGTTCTCTCCACCTGTGTATTGATTATAGAGAGTTAAATCGCATGACACACCCTGACAGGCAACCAATCCCTAGAGTCCAGGACGTGATGGATGGCCTGGGAGGTGTAAGGGAAACCGGTCAATTTAGCTCAAAGGGAATCATTTAAGATTTTATAGGGAATTTGGACAGAATCACGGTTTTACGGCTGATCACTGAGTCGGCCAGCGATTCATT